>NW_028252916.1:0-79274 GCF_964263255.1 Lissotriton vulgaris
CATTTTCCACATTTCTGAAGCATGACGTAATGGGGGGGCTCTTTTGTCGAAAATCAGCCGTTTTGCTCGAACATTAAATGCCTCCAAATGGTATTTAATTAACTTCCCGAGCCCCTGGAAGCATGAAAATCACTTTAAACATGCTAATTTTAGCTCTAACACTGATGATCCACCTACAAATGTGAACTGACGTTCAAAAATAAAACATTTGAAAACGGACCATTTTCCACATTTCTGAAGCATGACGTAATGGGGGGGTGTTATCTCTTTTGTCGAAATCAGCCGTTTTTGCTCGAACATTAAATGCCTCCAAATGGTATTTAATTAACTTCCCGAGCCCCTGGAAGCATGAAAATCACTTTAAACATGCTAATTTTAGCTCTAACACTGATGATCCACCTACAAATGTGAACTGACGTTCAAAAATAAAACATTTGAAAACGGACCATTTTCCACATTTCTGAAGCATGACGTAATGGGGGGGTGTTATCTCTTTTGTCGAAAATCAGCCGTTTTTGCTCGAACATTAAATGCCTCCAAATGGTATTTAATTAACTTCCCGAGCCCCTGGAAGCATGAAAATCACTTTAAACATGCTAATTTTAGCTCTAACACTGATGATCCACCTACAAATGTGAACTGACGTTCAAAAATAAAACATTTGAAAACGGACCATTTTCCACATTTCTGAAGCATGACGTAATGGGGGGGTGTTATCTCTTTTGTCGAAAATCAGCCGTTTTTGCTCGAACATTAAATGCCTCCAAATGGTATTTAATTAACTTCCCGAGCCCCTGGAAGCATGAAAATCACTTTAAACATGCTAATTTTAGCTCTAACACTGATGATCCACCTACAAATGTGAACTGACGTTCAAAAATAAAACATTTGAAAACGGACCATTTTCCACATTTCTGAAGCATGACGTAATGGGGGGGTGTTATCTCTTTTGTCGAAAATCAGCCGTTTTTGCTCGAACATTAAATGCCTCCAAATGGTATTTAATTAACTTCCCGGGGTGAAGAAACCCTTTTTGAGAACTCAGAGTGAGTAAATTGGCCATTTTCATGCACTTTTAACCATTCCATAAATCTTGTGTTTTGGGCCCCTGGAAGCATGAAAATCACTTTAAACATGCTAATTTTAGCTCTAACACTGATGATCCACCTACAAATGTGAACTGACGTTCAAAAATAAACATTTGAAAACGGACCATTTTCCACATTTCTGAAGCATGACGTAATGGGGGGGTGTTATCTCTTTTGTCGAAAATCAGCCGTTTTTGCTCGAACATTAAATGCCTCCAAATGGTATTTAATTAACTTCCCGGGTGAAGAAACCCTTTTTGAGAACTCAGAGTGAGTAAATTGGCCATTTTCATGCACTTTTAACCATTCCATAAATCTTGTGTTTTGGGCCCCTGGAAGCATGAAAATCACTTTAAACATGCTAATTTTAGCTCTAACACTGATGATCCACCTACAAATGTGAACTGACGTTCAAAAATAAAACATTTGAAAACGGACCATTTTCCACATTTCTGAAGCATGACGTAATGGGGGGGTGTTATCTCTTTTGTCGAAAATCAGCCGTTTTTGCTCGAACATTAAATGCCTCCAAATGGTATTTAATTAACTTCCCGAGCCCCTGGAAGCATGAAAATCACTTTAAAACATGCTAATTTTAGCTCTAACACTGATGATCCACCTACAAATGTGAACTGACGTTCAAAAATAAAACATTTGAAAACGGACCATTTTCCACATTTCTGAAGCATGACGTAATGGGGGGGTGTTATCTCTTTTGTCGAAAATCAGCCGTTTTTGCTCGAACATTAAATGCCTCCAAATGGTATTTAATTAACTTCCCGAGCCCCTGGAAGCATGAAAATCACTTTAAACATGCTAATTTTAGCTCTAACACTGATGATCCACCTACAAATGTGAACTGACGTTCAAAAATAAAACATTTGAAAACGGACCATTTTCCACATTTCTGAAGCATGACGTAATGGGGGGGTGTTATCTCTTTTGTCGAAAATCAGCCGTTTTTGCTCGAACATTAAATGCCTCCAAATGGTATTTAATTAACTTCCCGAGCCCCTGGAAGCATGAAAATCACTTTAAACATGCTAATTTTAGCTCTAACACTGATGATCCACCTACAAATGTGAACTGACGTTCAAAAATAAAACATTTGAAAACGGACCATTTTCCACATTTCTGAAGCATGACGTAATGGGGGGGTGTTATCTCTTTTGTCGAAAATCAGCCGTTTTTGCTCGAACATTAAATGCCTCCAAATGGTATTTAATTAACTTCCCGAGCCCCTGGAAGCATGAAAATCACTTTAAACATGCTAATTTTAGCTCTAACACTGATGATCCACCTACAAATGTGAACTGACGTTCAAAAATAAAACATTTGAAAACGGACCATTTTCCACATTTCTGAAGCATGACGTAATGGGGGGGTGTTATCTCTTTTGTCGAAAATCAGCTGTTTTTGCTCGAACATTAAATGCCTCCAAATGGTATTTAATTAACTTCCCGAGCCCCTGGAAGCATGAAAATCACTTTAAACATGCTAATTTTAGCTCTAACACTGATGATCCACCTACAAATGTGAACTGACGTTCAAAAATAAAACATTTGAAAACGGACCATTTTCCACATTTCTGAAGCATGACGTAATGGGGGGGTGTTATCTCTTTTGTCGAAAATCAGCCGTTTTTGCTCGAACATTAAATGCCTCCAAATGGTATTTAATTAACTTCCCGAGCCCCTGGAAGCATGAAAATCACTTTAAACATGCTAATTTTAGCTCTAACACTGATGATCCACCTACAAATGTGAACTGACGTTCAAAAATAAAACATTTGAAAACGGACCATTTTCCACATTTCTGAAGCATGACGTAATGGGGGGGTGTTATCTCTTTTGTCGAAAATCAGCCGTTTTTGCTTGAACATTAAATGCCTCCAAATGGTATTTAATTAACTTCCCGAGCCCCTGGAAGCATGAAAATCACTTTAAACATGCTAATTTTAGCTCTAACACTGATGATCCACCTACAAATGTGAACTGACGTTCAAAAATAAAACATTTGAAAACGGACCATTTTCCACATTTCTGAAGCATGACGTAATGGGGGGGTGTTATCTCTTTTGTCGAAAATCAGCCGTTTTTGCTCGAACATTAAATGCCTCCAAATGGTATTTAATTAACTTCCCGAGCCCCTGGAAGCATGAAAATCACTTTAAACATGCTAATTTTAGCTCTAACACTGATGATCCACCTACAAATGTGAACTGACGTTCAAAAATAAAACATTTGAAAACGGACCATTTTCCACATTTCTGAAGCATGACGTAATGGGGGGGTGTTATCTCTTTTGTCGAAAATCAGCCGTTTTTGCTCGAACATTAAATGCCTCCAAATGGTATTTAATTAACTTCCCGAGCCCCTGGAAGCATGAAAATCACTTTAAACATGCTAATTTTAGCTCTAACACTGATGATCCACCTACAAATGTGAACTGACGTTCAAAAATAAAACATTTGAAAACGGACCATTTTCCACATTTCTGAAGCATGACGTAATGGGGGGGTGTTATCTCTTTTGTCGAAAATCAGCCGTTTTGCTCGAACATTAAATGCCTCCAAATGGTATTTAATTAACTTCCCGAGCCCCTGGAAGCATGAAAATCACTTTAAACATGCTAATTTTAGCTCTAACACTGATGATCCACCTACAAATGTGAACTGACGTTCAAAAATAAAAACATTTGAAAACGGACCATTTTCCACATTTCTGAAGCATGACGTAATGGGGGGGTGTTATCTCTTTTGTCGAAAATCAGCCGTTTTTGCTCGAACATTAAATGCCTCCAAATGGTATTTAATTAACTTCCCGGGGTGAAGAAACCCTTTTTGAGAACTCAGAGTGAGTAAATTGGCCATTTTCATGCACTTTTAACCATTCCATAAATCTTGTGTTTTGGGCCCCTGGAAGCATGAAAATCACTTTAAACATGC
The DNA here is from genome assembly GCF_964263255.1 of Lissotriton vulgaris. Taxonomy (NCBI): domain Eukaryota; kingdom Metazoa; phylum Chordata; class Amphibia; order Caudata; family Salamandridae; genus Lissotriton; species Lissotriton vulgaris. The sequence goes on from NW_028252916.1 coordinate 4,036, forward strand.
TAATTTTAGCTCTAACACTGATGATCCACCTACAAATGTGAACTTACGTTCAAAAATAAAACATTTGAAAACGGACCATTTTCCACATTTCTGAAGCATGACGTAATGGGGGGGTGTTATCTCTTTTGTCGAAAATCAGCCGTTTTTGCTCGAACATTAAATGCCTCCAAATGGTATTTAATTAACTTCCCGAGCCCCTGGAAGCATGAAAATCACTTTAAACATGCTAATTTTAGCTCTAACACTGATGATCCACCTACAAATGTGAACTGACGTTCAAAAATAAAACATTTGAAAACGGACCATTTTCCACATTTCTGAAGCATGACGTAATGGGGGGGTGTTATCTCTTTTGTCGAAAATCAGCCGTTTTTGCTCGAACATTAAATGCCTCCAAATGGTATTTAATTAACTTCCCGAGCCCTGGAAGCATGAAAATCACTTTAAACATGCTAATTTTAGCTCTAACACTGATGATCCACCTACAAATGTGAACTGACGTTCAAAAATAAAACATTTGAAAACGGACCATTTTCCACATTTCTGAAGCATGACGTAATGGGGGGGTGTTATCTCTTTTGTCGAAAATCAGCCGTTTTTGCTCGAACATTAAATGCCTCCAAATGGTATTTAATTAACTTCCCGAGCCCCTGGAAGCATGAAAATCACTTTAAACATGCTAATTTTAGCTCTAACACTGATGATCCACCTACAAATGTGAACTGACGTTCAAAAATAAAACATTTGAAAACGGACCATTTTCCACATTTCTGAAGCATGACGTAATGGGGGGGTGTTATCTCTTTTGTCGAAAATCAGCCGTTTTTGCTCGAACATTAAATGCCTCCAAATGGTATTTAATTAACTTCCCGAGCCCCTGGAAGCATGAAAATCACTTTAAACATGCTAATTTTAGCTCTAACACTGATGATCCACCTACAAATGTGAACTGACGTTCAAAAATAAAACATTTGAAAACGGACCATTTTCCACATTTCTGAAGCATGACGTAATGGGGGGGTGTTATCTCTTTTGTCGAAAATCAGCCGTTTTTGCTCGAACATTAAATGCCTCCAAATGGTATTTAATTAACTTCCCGAGCCCCTGGAAGCATGAAATCACTTTAAACATGCTAATTTTAGCTCTAACACTGATGATCCACCTACAAATGTGAACTGACGTTCAAAAATAAAACATTTGAAAACGGACCATTTTCCACATTTCTGAAGCATGACGTAATGGGGGGGTGTTATCTCTTTTGTCGAAAATCAGCCGTTTTTGCTCGAACATTAAATGCCTCCAAATGGTATTTAATTAACTTCCGGGGTGAAGAAACCCTTTTTGAGAACTCAGAGTGAGTAAATTGGCCATTTTCATGCACTTTTAACCATTCCATAAATCTTGTGTTTTGGGCCCCTGGAAGCATGAAAATCACTTTAAACATGCTAATTTTAGCTCTAACACTGATGATCCACCTACAAATGTGAACTGACGTTCAAAAATAAAACATTTGAAAACGGACCATTTTCCACATTTCTGAAGCATGACGTAATGGGGGGTGTTATCTCTTTTGTCGAAAATCAGCCGTTTTTGCTCGAACATTAAATGCCTCCAAATGGTATTTAATTAACTTCCCGGGGTGAAGAAACCCTTTTTGAGAACTCAGAGTGAGTAAATTGGCCAATTTCATGCACTTTTAACCATTCCATAAATCTTGTGTTTTGGGCCCCTGGAAGCATGAAAATCACTTTAAACATGCTAATTTTAGCTCTAACACTGATGATCCACCTACAAATGTGAACTGACGTTCAAAAATAAAACATTTGAAAACGGACCATTTTCCACATTTCTGAAGCATGACGTAATGGGGGGGTGTTATCTCTTTTGTCGAAAATCAGCCGTTTTTGCTCGAACATTAAATGCCTCCAAATGGTATTTAATTAACTTCCTGGGGTGAAGAAACCCTTTTTGAGAACTCAGAGTGAGTAAATTGGCCATTTTCATGCACTTTTAACCATTCCATAAATCTTGTGTTTTGGGCCCCTGGAAGCATGAAAATCACTTTAAACATGCTAATTTTAGCTCTAACACTGATGATCCACCTACAAATGTGAACTGACGTTCAAAAATAAAACATTTGAAAACGGACCATTTTCCACATTTCTGAAGCATGACGTAATGGGGGGGTGTTATCTCTTTTGTCGAAAATCAGCCGTTTTTGCTCGAACATTAAATGCCTCCAAATGGTATTTAATTAACTTCCCGGGGTGAAGAAACCCTTTTTGAGAACTCAGAGTGAGTAAATTGGCCAATTTCATGCACTTTTAACCATTCCATAAATCTTGTGTTTTGGGCCCCTGGAAGCATGAAAATCACTTTAAACATGCTAATTTTAGCTCTAACACTGATGATCCACCTACAAATGTGAACTGACGTTCAAAAATAAAACATTTGAAAACGGACCATTTTCCACATTTCTGAAGCATGACGTAATGGGGGGGTGTTATCTCTTTTGTCGAAAATCAGCCGTTTTTGCTCGAACATTAAATGCCTCCAAATGGTATTTAATTAACTTCCCGGGGTGAAGAAACCCTTTTTGAGAACTCAGAGTGAGTAAATTGGCCATTTTCATGCACTTTTAACCATTCCATAAATCTTGTGTTTTGGGCCCCTGGAAGCATGAAAATCACTTTAAACATGCTAATTTTAGCTCTAACACTGATGATCCACCTACAAATGTGAACTGACGTTCAAAAATAAAACATTTGAAAACGGGACCATTTTCCACATTTCTGAAGCATGACGTAATGGGGGGGTGTTATCTCTTTTGTCGAAAATCAGCCGTTTTTGCTCGAACATTAAATGCCTCCAAATGGTATTTAATTAACTTCCCGAGCCCCTGGAAGCATGAAAATCACTTTAAACATGCTAATTTTAGCTCTAACACTGATGATCCACCTACAAATGTGAACTGACGTTCAAAAATAAAACATTTGAAAACGGACCATTTTCCACATTTCTGAAGCATGACGTAATGGGGGGGTGTTATCTCTTTTGTCGAAAATCAGCCGTTTTTGCTCGAACATTAAATGCCTCCAAATGGTATTTAATTAACTTCCCGGGGTGAAGAAACCCTTTTTGAGAACTCAGAGTGAGTAAATTGGCCATTTTCATGCACTTTTAACCATTCCATAAATCTTGTGTTTTGGGCCCCTGGAAGCATGAAAATCACTTTAAACATGCTAATTTTAGCTCTAACACTGATGATCCACCTACAAATGTGAACTGACGTTCAAAAATAAAACATTTTGAAAACGGACCATTTTCCACATTTCTGAAGCATGACGTAATGGGGGGGTGTTATCTCTTTTGTCGAAAATCAGCCGTTTTTGCTCGAACATTAAATGCCTCCAAATGGTATTTAATTAACTTCCCGAGCCCCTGGAAGCATGAAAATCACTTTAAACATGCTAATTTTAGCTCTAACACTGATGATCCACCTACAAATGTGAACTGACGTTCAAAAATAAAACATTTGAAAACGGACCATTTTCCACATTTCTGAAGCATGACGTAATGGGGGGGTGTTATCTCTTTTGTCGAAAATCAGCCGTTTTGCTCGAACATTAAATGCCTCCAAATGGTATTTAATTAACTTCCCGGGGTGAAGAAACCCTTTTTGAGAACTCAGAGTGAGTAAATTGGCCATTTTCATGCACTTTTAACCATTCCATAAATCTTGTGTTTTGGGCCCCAGGAAGCATGAAAATCACTTTAAACATGCTAATTTTAGCTCTAACACTGATGATCCACCTACAAATGTGAACTGACGTTCAAAAATAAAACATTTGAAAACGGACCATTTTCCACATTTCTGAAGCATGACGTAATGGGGGGGTGTTATCTCTTTTGTCGAAAATCAGCCGTTTTTGCTCGAACATTAAATGCCTCCAAATGGTATTTAATTAACTTCCCGAGCCCCTGGAAGCATGAAAATCACTTTAAACATGCTAATTTTAGCTCTAACACTGATGATCCACCTACAAATGTGAACTGATGTTCAAAATAAAACATTTGAAAACGGACCATTTTCCACATTTCTGAAGCATGACGTAATGGGGGGGTGTTATCTCTTTTGTCGAAAATCAGCCGTTTTTGCTCGAACATTAAATGCCTCCAAATGGTATTTAATTAACTTCCCGAGCCCTGGAAGCATGAAAATCACTTTAAACATGCTAATTTTAGCTCTAACACTGATGATCCACCTACAAATGTGAACTGACGTTCAAAAATAAAACATTTGAAAACGGACCATTTTCCACATTTCTGAAGCATGACGTAATGGGGGGGTGTTATCTCTTTTGTCGAAAATCAGCCGTTTTTGCTCGAACATTAAATGCCTCCAAATGGTATTTAATTAACTTCCCGAGCCCCTGGAAGCATGAAAATCACTTTAAACATGCTAATTTTAGCTCTAACACTGATGATCCACCTACAAATGTGAACTGACGTTCAAAAAATAAAACATTTGAAAACGGACCATTTTCCACATTTCTGAAGCATGACGTAATGGGGGGTGTTATCTCTTTTGTCGAAAATCAGCCGTTTTTGCTCGAACATTAAATGCCTCCAAATGGTATTTAATTAACTTCCCGAGCCCTGGAAGCATGAAAATCACTTTAAACATGCTAATTTTAGCTCTAACACTGATGATCCACCTACAAATGTGAACTGACGTTCAAAAATAAAACATTTGAAAACGGACCATTTTCCACATTTCTGAAGCATGACGTAATGGGGGGGTGTTATCTCTTTTGTCGAAAATCAGCCGTTTTTGCTCGAACATTAAATGCCTCCAAATGGTATTTAATTAACTTCCCGAGCCCCTGGAAGCATGAAAATCACTTTAAACATGCTAATGTTAGCTCTAACACTGATGATCCACCTACAAATGTGAACTGACGTTCAAAAATAAAACATTTGAAAACGGACCATTTTCCACATTTCTGAAGCATGACGTAATGGGGGGGTGTTATCTCTTTTGTCGAAAATCAGCCGTTTTTGCTCGAACATTAAATGCCTCCAAATGGTATGTATTTAATTAACTTCCCGAGCCCCTGGAAGCATGAAAATCACTTTAAACATGCTAATTTTAGCTCTAACACTGATGATCCACCTACAAATGTGAACTGACGTTCAAAAATAAAACATTTGAAAACGGACCATTTTCCACATTTCTGAAGCATGACGTAATGGGGGGGTGTTATCTCTTTTGTCGAAAATCAGCCGTTTTTGCTCGAACATTAAATGCCTCCAAATGGTATTTAATTAACTTCCCGGGGTGAAGAAACCCTTTTTGAGAACTCAGAGTGAGTAAATTGGCCATTTTCATGCACTTTTAACCATTCCATAAATCTTGTGTTTTGGGCCCCATGGAAGCATGAAAATCACTTTAAACATGCTAATTTTAGCTCTAACACTGATGATCCACCTACAAATGTGAACTGACGTTCAATAATAAAACATTTGAAAACGGACCATTTTCCACATTTCTGAAGCATGACGTAATGGGGGGGTGTTATCTCTTTTGTCGAAAATCAGCCGTTTTTGCTCGAACATTAAATGCCTCCAAATGGTATTTAATTAACTTCCGAGCCCCTGGAAGCATGAAAATCACTTTAAACATGCTAATTTTAGCTCTAACACTGATGATCCACCTACAAATGTGAACTGACGTTCAAAAATAAAACATTTGAAAACGGACCATTTTCCACATTTCTGAAGCATGACGTAATGGGGGGGTGTTATCTCTTTTGTCGAAAATCAGCCGTTTTTGCTCGAACATTAAATGCCTCCAAATGGTATTTAATTAACTTCCCGAGCCCCTGGAAGCATGAAAATCACTTTAAACATGCTAATTTTAGCTCTAACACTGATGATCCACCTACAAATGTGAACTGACGTTCAAAAATAAAACATTTGAAAACGGACCATTTTCCACATTTCTGAAGCATGACGTAATGGGGGGTGTGTTATCTCTTTTGTCGAAAATCAGCCGTTTTTGCTCGAACATTAAAATGCCTCCAAATGGTATTTAATTAACTTCCCGAGCCCCTGGAAGCATGAAAATCACTTTAAACATGCTAATTTTAGCTCTAACACTGATGATCCACCTACAAATGTGAACTGACGTTCAAAAATAAAACATTTGAAAACGGACCATTTTCCACATTTCTGAAGCATGACGTAATGGGGGGGTGTTATCTCTTTTGTCGAAAATCAGCCGTTTTTGCTCGAACATTAAATGCCTCCAAATGGTATTTAATTAACTTCCCGAGCCCCTGAAGCATGAAAATCACTTTAAACATGCTAATTTTAGCTCTAACACTGATGATCCAACTACAAATGTGAACTTGACGTTCAAAAATAAAACATTTGAAAACGGACCATTTTCCACATTTCTGAAGCATGACGTAATGGGGGGGTGTTATCTCTTTGTCGAAAATCAGCCGTTTTTGCTCGAACATTAAATGCCTCCAAATGGTATTTATTTCACTTCCCAGCCCCTGGAAGCATGAAAATCACTTTAAACATGCTAATTTTAGCTCTAACACTGATGATCCACCTACAAATGTGAACTGACGTTCAAAAATAAAAACATTGAAAACGGACCATTTTCCACATTTCTGAAGCATGACGTAATGGGGGGGTGTTATCTCTTTTGTCAAAAATCAGCCGTTTTTGCTCGAACATTAAATGCCTCCAAATGGTATTTAATTAACTTCCCGAGCCCCTGGAAGCATGAAAATCACTTTAAACATGCTAATTTTAGCTCTAACACTGATGATCCACCTACAAATGTGAACTGACGTTCAAAAATAAAACATTTGAAAACGGACCATTTTCCACATTTCTGAAGCATGACGTAATGGGGGGGTGTTATCTCTTTTGTCGAAAATCAGCCGTTTTTGCTCGAACATTAAATGCCTCCAAATGGTATTTAATTAACTTCCCGGGGTGAAGAAACCCTTTTTGAGAACTCAGAGTGAGTAAATTGGCCATTTTCATGCACTTTTAACCATTCCATAAATCTTGTGTTTTGGGCCCCTGGAAGCATGAAAATCACTTTAAACATGCTAATTTTAGCTCTAACACTGATGATCCACCTACAAATGTGAACTGACGTTCAAAAATAAAACATTTGAAAACGGACCATTTTCCACATTTCTGAAGCATGACGTAATGGGGGGGTGTTATCTCTTTTGTCGAAAATCAGCCTTTTTTGCTCGAACATTAAATGCCTCCAAATGGTATTTAATTAACTTCCCGGGGTGAAGAAACCCTTTTTGAGAACTCAGAGTGAGTAAATTGGCCATTTTCATGCACTTTTAACCATTCCATAAATCTTGTGTTTTGGGCCCCTGGAAGCATGAAAATCACTTTAAACATGCTAATTTTAGCTCTAACACTGATGATCCACCTACAAATGTGAACTGACGTTCAAAAATAAAACATTTGAAAACGGACCATTTTCCACATTTCTGAAGCATGACGTAATGGGGGGGTGTTATCTCTTTTGTCGAAAATCAGCCGTTTTTGCTCGAACATTAAATGCCTCCAAATGGTATTTAATTAACTTCCCGGGGTGAAGAAACCCTTTTTGAGAACTCAGAGTGAGTAAATTGGCCAATTTCATGCACTTTTAACCATTCCATAAATCTTGTGTTTTGGGCCCCTGGAAGCATGAAAATCACTTTAAACATGCTAATTTTAGCTCTAACACTGATGATCCACCTACAAATGTGAACTGACGTTCAAAAATAAAACATTTGAAAACGGACCATTTTCCACATTTCTGAAGCATGACGTAATGGGGGGGTGTTATCTCTTTTGTCGAAAATCAGCTGTTTTTGCTCGAACATTAAATGCCTCCAAATGGTATTTAATTAACTTCCCGGGGTGAAGAAACCCTTTTTGAGAACTCAGAGTCAGTAAATTGGCCATTTTCATGCACTTTTAACCATTCCATAAATCTTGTGTTTTGGGCCCCTGGAAGCATGAAAATCACTTTAAACATGCTAATTTTAGCTCTAACACTGATGATCCACCTACAAATGTGAACTGACGTTCAAAAATAAAACATTTGAAAACGGACCATTTTCCACATTTCTGAAGCATGATGTAATGGGGGGGTGTTATCTCTTTTGTCGAAAATCAGCCGTTTTTGCTCGAACATTAAATGCCTCCAAATGGTATTTAATTAACTTCCCGGGGTGAAGAAACCCTTTTTGAGAACTCAGAGTGAGTAAATTGGCCAATTTCATGCACTTTTAACCATTCCATAAATCTTGTGTTTTGGGCCCCTGGAAGCATGAAAATCACTTTAAACATGCTAATTTTAGCTCTAACACTGATGATCCACCTACAAATGTGAACTGACGTTCAAAAATAAAACATTTGAAAACGGACCATTTTCCACATTTCTGAAGCATGACGTAATGGGGGGGTGTTATCTCTTTTGTCGAAAATCAGCCGTTTTTGCTCGAACATTAAATGCCTCCAAATGGTATTTAATTAACTTCCCGGGGTGAAGAAACCCTTTTTGAGAACTCAGAGTGAGTAAATTGGCCATTTTCATGCACTTTTAACCATTCCATAAATCTTGTGTTTTGGGCCCCTGGAAGCATGAAAATCACTTTAAACATGCTAATTTTAGCTCTAACACTGATGATCCACCTACAAATGTGAACTGACGTTCAAAAATAAAACATTTGAAAACGGACCATTTTCCACATTTCTGAAGCATGACGTAATGGGGGGGTGTTATCTCTTTTGTCGAAAATCAGCCGTTTTTGCTCGAACATTAAATGCCTCCAAATGGTATTTAATTAACTTCCCGGGGTGAAGAAACCCTTTTTGAGAACTCAGAGTGAGTAAATTGGCCATTTTCATGCACTTTTAACCATTCCATAAATCTTGTGTTTTGGGCCCCTGGAAGCATGAAAATCACTTTAAACATGCTAATTTTAGCTCTAACACTGATGATCCACCTACAAATGTGAACTGACGTTCAAAAATAAAACATTTGAAAACGGACCATTTTCCACATTTCTGAAGCATGACGTAATGGGGGGGTGTTATCTCTTTTGTCGAAAATCAGCCGTTTTTGCTCGAACATTAAATGCCTCCAAATGGTATTTAATTAACTTCCCGAGCCCCTGGAAGCATGAAAATCACTTTAAACATGCTAAGTTTAGCTCTAACACTGATGATCCACCTACAAATGTGAACTGACGTTCAAAAATAAAACATTTGAAAACGGACCATTTTCCACATTTCTGAAGCATGACGTAATGGGGGGGTGTTATCTCTTTTGTCGAAAATCAGCCGTTTTTGCTCGAACATTAAATGCCTCCAAATGGTATTTAATTAACTTCCCGGGGTGAAGAAACCCTTTTTGAGAACTCAGAGTGAGTAAATTGGCCATTTTCATGCACTTTTAACCATTCCATAAATCTTGTGTTTTGGGCCCCTGGAAGCATGAAAATCACTTTAAACATGCTAATTTTAGCTCTAACACTGATGATCCACCTACAAATGTGAACTGACGTTCAAAAATAAAACATTTGAAAACGGACCATTTTCCACATTTCTGAAGCATGACGTAATGGGGGGGTGTTATCTCTTTTGTCGAAAATCAGCCGTTTTTGCTCGAACATTAAATGCCTCCAAATGGTATTTAATTAACTTCCCGAGCCCCTGGAAGCATGAAAATCACTTTAAACATGCTAATTTTAGCTCTAACACTGATGATCCACCTACAAATGTGAACTGACGTTCAAAAATAAAACATTTGAAAACGGACCATTTTCCACATTTCTGAAGCATGACGTAATGGGGGGGTGTTATCTCTTTTGTCGAAAATCAGCCGTTTTTGCTCGAACATTAAATGCCTCCAAATGGTATTTAATTAACTTCCCGGGGTGAAGAAACCCTTTTTGAGAACTCAGAGTGAGTAAATTGGCCATTTTCATGCACTTTTAACCATTCCATAAATCTTGTGTTTTGGGCCCCTGGAAGCATGAAAATCACTTTAAACATGCTAATTTTAGCTCTAACACTGATGATCCACCTACAAATGTGAACTGACGTTCAAAAATAAAACATTTGAAAACGGACCATTTTCCACATTTCTGAAGCATGACGTAATGGGGGGGTGTTATCTCTTTTGTCGAAAATCAGCCGTTTTTGCTCGAACATTAAATGCCTCCAAATGGTATTTAATTAACTTCCCGAGCCCCTGGAAGCATGAAAATCACTTTAAACATGCTAATTTTAGCTCTAACACTGATGATCCACCTACAAATGTGAACTGACGTTCAAAAATAAAACATTTGAAAACGGACCATTTTCCACATTTCTGAAGCATGACGTAATGGGGGGGTGTTATCTCTTTTGTCGAAAATCAGCCGTTTTTGCTCGAACATTAAATGCCTCCAAATGGTATTTAATTAACTTCCCGGGGTGAAGAAACCCTTTTTGAGAACTCAGAGTGAGTAAATTGGCCATTTTCATGCACTTTTAACCATTCCATAAATCTTGTGTTTTGGGCCCCTGGAAGCATGAAAATCACTTTAAACATGCTAATTTTAGCTCTAACACTGATGATCCACCTACAAATGTGAACTGACGTTCAAAAATAAAACATTTGAAAACGGACCATTTTCCACATTTCTGAAGCATGACGTAATGGGGGGGTGTTATCTCTTTTGTCGAAAATCAGCCGTTTTTGCTCGAACATTAAATGCCTCCAAATGGTATTTAATTAACTTCCCGAGCCCCTGGAAGCATGAAAATCACTTTAAACATGCTAATTTTAGCTCTAACACTGATGATCCACCTACAAATGTGAACTGACGTTCAAAAATAAAACATTTGAAAACGGACCATTTTCCACATTTCTGAAGAATGACGTAATGGGGGGGTGTTATCTCTTTTGTCGAAAATCAGCCGTTTTTGCTCGAACATTAAATGCCTCCAAATGGTATTTAATTAACTTCCCGGGGTGAAGAAACACTTTTTGAGAACTCAGAGTGAGTAAATTGGCCATTTTCATGCACTTTTAACCATTCCATAAATCTTGTGTTTTGGGCCCCTGGAAGCATGAAAATCACTTTAAACATGCTAATTTTAGCTCTAACACTGATGATCCACCTACAAATGTGAACTGACGTTCAAAAATAAAACATTTGAAAACTGACCATTTTCCACATTTCTGAAGCATGACGTAATGGGGGGGTGTTATCTCTTTTGTCGAAAATCAGCCGTTTTTGCTCGAACATTAAATGCCTCCAAATGGTATTTAATTAACTTCCCGAGCCCCTGGAAGCATGAAAATCACTTTAAACATGCTAATTTTAGCTCTAACACTGATGATCCACCTACAAATGTGAACTGACGTTCAAAAATAAAACATTTGAAAACGGACCATTTTCCACATTTCTGAAGCATGACGTAATGGGGGGGTGTTATCTCTTTTGTCGAAAATCAGCCGTTTTTGCTCGAACATTAAATGCCTCCAAATGGTATTTAATTAACTTCCCGAGCCCCTGGAAGCATGAAAATCACTTTAAACATGCTAATTTTAGCTCTAACACTGATGATCCACCTACAAATGTGAACTGACGTTCAAAAATAAAACATTTGAAAACGGACCATTTTCCACATTTCTGAAGCATGACGTAATGGGGGGGTGTTATCTCTTTTGTCGAAAATCAGCCGTTTTTGCTCGAACATTAAATGCCTCCAAATGGTATTTAATTAACTTCCCGAGCCCCTGGAAGCATGAAAATCACTTTAAACATGCTAATTTTAGCTCTAACACTGATGATCCACCTACAAATGTGAACTGACGTTCAAAAATAAAACATTTGAAAACGGACCATTTTCCACATTTCTGAAGCATGACGTAATGGGGGGGTGTTATCTCTTTTGTCGAAAATCAGCCGTTTTTGCTCGAACATTAAATGCCTCCAAATGGTATTTAATTAACTTCCCGAGCCCCTGGAAGCATGAAAATCACTTTAAACATGCTAATTTTAGCTCTAACACTGATGATCCACCTACAAATTGTGCCCCCACCGCGTTTTTTCGCGGATTTTCACCGTTTTTGGTAGCCTCCTCGTGGCGCTTGGTCGCCATCTTGGGGTGGTCTCTGCCTTCTGTGCCATTTGCTCGAGCGCTCTAGCGCTTTCTGTAGCCCAGGTGAGCTGCTACTTAAGGCGAGCTCTCCCTCCATTCACTCTTGGGAAAGGTGCCTGCATGCGCGCTGTACTGGCTAGCTAAGCGTGTTCCGCTTATTTACCTGTTTTAAAAACGCTCGTTTTAGCTTGTGTAGTAATTTTGCATATGTGACTCGTTTTATTACTTTTCTTTATTTGGCCACATACTTGCATTTTAAATTGTGCCCCCACCGCGTTTTTTCGCGGATTTTCACCGTTTTTGGTAGCCTCCTCGTGGCGCTTGGTCGCCATCTTGGGGTGGTCTCTGCCTTCTGTGCCATTTGCTCGAGCGCTCTAGCGCTTTCTGTAGCCCAGGTGAGCTGCTACTTAAGGCGAGCTCTCCCTCCATTCACTCTTGGGAAAGGTGCCTGCATGCGCGCTGTACTGGCTAGCTAAGCGTGTTCCGCTTATTTACCTGTTTTAAAAACGCTCGTTTTAGCTTGTGTAGTAATTTTGCATATGTGACTCGTTTTATTACTTTTCTTTATTTGGCCACATACTTGCATTTTAAATTGTGCCCCCACCGCGTTTTTTCGCGGATTTTCACCGTTTTTGGTAGCCTCCTCGTGGCGCTTGGTCGCCATCTTGGGGTGGTCTCTGCCTTCTGTGCCATTTGCTCGAGCGCTCTAGCGCTTTCTGTAGCCCAGGTGAGCTGCTACTTAAAGCTCACTCTGTTCGCGCAGCGGTGACGCGCAGCGGTAGCGCCTGACTCGCGCCGGAGTCGAGCCAGAGTCTGCCCGTCTGCGCCCGTCCGCGCTAAGTACGCGCGGTACGCTGGTGATTTTATGTCATATCTCTACTGTGTGTATAACCGTGTGCCTTCATCTTTGGTTTGTCAGGATGATTGCTTATTCCGGTGCCTCGCTTCTTGCCATCAGAGAAACTCTCCCACGCTGCCCTGCCACACCATACCATCCGTTGTGTGGCCCGTGTCAGTGTGCTTGTAACAGATGGTCATTGGACCAGCCTGTAGGCATTCGCGAGCTTGCCACTCCCCCCGCCCCACGTGCACCTCCTGGTCGCCCTCCGCTGCCTGGCTGTCTGGGATCTGGTCTACGATTTTTAAATCTGAACACCAGATCTCTAGTGAAACACCATTTGTCTGTGGCTGATCTTATCTTGGATAAGACACCAGACCTGCTGGCGGTAACTGAAACCTGGTTACAAGACAGTGATGACGCTATAGTCAATCTTGCCTGTCCTCCGGACTATCTATGTTTCAGATCTAACCGGCATTCAAGAGGTGGAGGGATTGCCCTTTTTATCAAATCTGCCTTCACATGTACCTGGACGGTCTTGCAGATCGCTGGGTGTGAGAGTGCGCTGTTTAAGGTTTCTATCAGCCCTCAGTTCTCGCTGTCAGGGATGGTTGTTTATCGCCCCCCAGGCAGCGATGTAGCTTTTAGAGGTGCCTTTCCGGAGGCTGTGAGCCTATTGGCTAGTGGTTGCGCAAATTTTTCCATCCTGGGCGACCTGAATCTCCACTTTGATAGGCGAGAGTCTCCGGCCATCAGTGGTTTTTTGGCCGACTTAGAGGCCTTGCAGTTGACCCAGCTTGTTTCTCAGCCTACACACGTGGCCGGCCACACTCTTGACCCGTTTTTTACGACTCTTTCGGATGTCCGGATTGTGACGGTTGATCCTGTGATATGGTCTGACCACCATCTGGTATCTGCTTGGCTTCCCCTCCCTGCCAACCCCATTGTACCTCCCCCTTTGCGGATACCCCGACGCCACTGGAACAAACTTAGGTTAGAGGACCTTCACCGCATTATGGGTGCTGAGCCTTTAGGGCCCTTGCTGAATGCCACTTTGGGCTATGACCGGTTCTGTAACTGGATTACCAAGGCGCTGGACGTCCTGGTACCCATCATCTCCAGCAAGACCAGTTCCCGGCAGGCTAGCCCATGGTATGACAGTGCGCTGCGTGCAATGAAGTCCTCTTGCAGACGGGCAGAAAGGGAATGGCGTAAGTCGTACGATGCCGACAAGAAATCCAGCTACCTGGCCCTAGTTAAGCTTTACCATCGAGCTATATGTAGGGCCCGGGCGGCGTTTTACGCAGCCGAATTCCGAAACAGCCTTAACCCGACCAAAACCATCTTCAAAACCATAAAAGACCTGATGGCTAAGAGAGTTCCCCCACAGTCGGACAGTTCCACCGCCCACTGTGAAGCCCTAGCCACCTTCTTTCTGGACAAAGTTAGGAAAATCTATCAGGCGTTTCCGAGCACACTGTCTCCAGTGATTCCTTGGAGCGGCTCCGGTAGTTGTCCGTCGCTGCACTCCCTTCCTACCATCTCTAATGAGGAGTTTGCTAAGTGGGCCCTGCGAGTCAAGTCGGGATCGCCTGCAGACCCGATAAGATCTGCTCTTTTCAGGGATGTTGCTTTTCAGGGACGCACAGCTGTGTGCTCTCTGATTAACCTCTCCCTGACATCTGGCCAGGTCCCCGTCAAATGGAAGCAAGCGGTGGTTTCCCCGATCCTAAAAAAACCATCTTTGGATCCGTCGAGACCAGAAAACTACCGCCCAATATCTTTGCTCCCTTGGCCGGCCAAGGTTATGGAGGCCCATGTAAATCGGGCCCTCACGGAGCATATGACCCTAGTGAATGTCCTGGATCCCACGCAGAATGGGTTTCGTGCTGGCCACAGCACTGAGACGGCCCTTCTGGCAATGGTTGAGCATTTGCGGAGTGTGCTCGATGCAGGTCAAACGGCAGCGCTTATTCTACTAGACCTGAGCGCTGCCTTTGACACTGTTTCCCATCGCATCTTGCTACACCGCCTGCAGGACATTGGCATCTGTGGTTCAGCTCTGCAGTGGTTCCGCTCCTTCCTCAGTGATCGCTCCTTCTGCGTTGCCACCCCTCCATTTCAGTCCAAGCACCATCCTTTGGACCTGGGGGTCCCTCAGGGCTCCTCGCTGAGTCCCACGCTTTTTAATCTATACGTGCAGCCGCTGGCTGAGGTCGTCAAGCAATGGGGCCTAACCATGGTCTCCTATGCTGATGACACTCAGTTGGCGGTTACGATCAGCGGGGATGCCAAGCAGGATGCCCTCAGGTTCCGTAGTGGACTGAGAGAGGTGGCCAGCTGGATGAACAACAACTGCCTCCAGCTGAACGCGACAAAAACTGAGGTGATGATCGTTGGCAAGGAAGTGGACCACTGGGGGGACGAATGGTGGCCTCCGGAGCTGGGATCAGCGCCGGCCCCTGTCCTGGAACTCAGGAATCTGGGAGTATGGCTTGACCACACGCTTAGCTTTGTGACTCACACGAAGAGAGTGGCGGCCTGCTGTTTCGGAGTATTACGCGGGCTAAGACCCCTGCTGCGATTCTTTGATGCTCCTACCAGACAGCTGGTCATTCAAGCAATGATCATCTCGCGGCTGGACTACGCCAGCTCACTCCTTTTAGGAGCGAACCAAGCCGAGATCCTTCGCTTACAGCGAGTCCAGAACGCGGCGGCTAGGGCGGTGGTTGGTCTGCCTCGAACTTGTCCCACCTCTAACACTCTGCGGTCCCTGCACTGGCTCCCGATAAGCAAGCGTATTCAATTCAAGGCTCTTTGCCTGGTTTTTAAAATCCTGAGAGAGTTGGCGCCCGGGATACTCAACACACTGATCTCTCCCTACGTTCCCACCCGCTCATTACGATCCCTTGGACAGTCCTTGGTGGTTGTCCCCCGTTTTAGACTCAGTCGGATGGGAGGTCGCTCCTTCCGCGTAAAAGCTGCAACCCTCTGGAATGCGCTCCCCTTGGAAATCCGCCTCTCGAATGACTTACTATCTTTTCGTAGGGCTTTGAAAACCCTCCTGTTTTAAATGTTCCTTGCTTTTAATGCTCTGTTTTCGTTACTGGTCCATGTGTTGTGTTGTGTCTACCTTTCCCTGCGCCAGGACGCTCCTTCGCTGGAGCAGCTGTGCGCATTAAAATGCTAATAACATAACATAACATAACATAACAAATGTGAACTGACGTTCAAAAATAAAACATTTGAAAACGGACCATTTTCCACATTTCTGAAGCATGACGTAATGGGGGGGTGTTATCTCTTTTGTCGAAAATCAGCCGTTTTTGCTCGAACATTAAATGCCTCCAAATGGTATTTAATTAACTTCCCGAGCCCCTGGAAGCATGAAAATCACTTTAAAC
Organism: Lissotriton vulgaris; assembly: GCF_964263255.1. NCBI lineage: Eukaryota > Metazoa > Chordata > Amphibia > Caudata > Salamandridae > Lissotriton > Lissotriton vulgaris. The sequence continues at coordinate 20,479 of NW_028252916.1, forward strand.
ATGCTAATTTTAGCTCTAACACTGATGATCCACCTACAAATGTGAACTGACGTTCAAAAATAAAACATTTGAAAACGGACCATTTTCCACATTTCTGAAGCATGACGTAATGGGGGGGTGTTATCTCTTTTGTCGAAAATCAGCCGTTTTTGCTCGAACATTAAATGCCTCCAAATGGTATTTAATTAACTTCCCGAGCCCCTGGAAGCATGAAAATCACTTTAAACATGCTAATTTTAGCTCTAACACTGATGATCCACCTACAAATGTGAACTGACGTTCAAAAATAAAACATTTGAAAACGGACCATTTTCCACATTTCTGAAGCATGACGTAATGGGGGGGTGTTATCTCTTTTGTCGAAAATCAGCCGTTTTTGCTCGAACATTAAATGCCTCCAAATGGTATTTAATTAACTTCCCGGGGTGAAGAAACCCTTTTTGAGAACTCAGAGTGAGTAAATTGGCCATTTTCATGCACTTTTAACCATTCCATAAATCTTGTGTTTTGGGCCCCTGGAAGCATGAAAATCACTTTAAACATGCTAATTTTAGCTCTAACACTGATGATCCACCTACAAATGTGAACTGACGTTCAAAAATAAAACATTTGAAAACGGACCATTTTCCACATTTCTGAAGCATGACGTAATGGGGGGGTGTTATCTCTTTTGTCGAAAATCAGCCGTTTTTGCTCGAACATTAAATGCCTCCAAATGGTATTTAATTAACTTCCCGAGCCCCTGGAAGCATGAAAATCACTTTAAACATGCTAATTTTAGCTCTAACACTGATGATCCACCTACAAATGTGAACTGACGTTCAAAAATAAAACATTTGAAAACGGACCATTTTCCACATTTCTGAAGCATGACGTAATGGGGGGGTGTTATCTCTTTTGTCGAAAATCAGCCGTTTTTGCTCGAACATTAAATGCCTCCAAATGGTATTTAATTAACTTCCCGAGCCCCTGGAAGCATGAAAATCACTTTAAACATGCTAATTTTAGCTCTAACACTGATGATCCACCTACAAATGTGAACTGACGTTCAAAAATAAAACATTTGAAAACGGACCATTTTCCACATTTCTGAAGCATGACGTAATGGGGGGGTGTTATCTCTTTTGTCGAAAATCAGCCGTTTTTGCTCGAACATTAAATGCCTCCAAATGGTATTTAATTAACTTCCCGAGCCCCTGGAAGCATGAAAATCACTTTAAACATGCTAATTTTAGCTCTAACACTGATGATCCACCTACAAATGTGAACTGACGTTCAAAAATAAAACATTTGAAAACGGACCATTTTCCACATTTCTGAAGCATGACGTAATCGGGGGGTGTTATCTCTTTTGTCGAAAATCAGCCGTTTTTGCTCGAACATTAAATGCCTCCAAATGGTATTTAATTAACTTCCCGAGCCCCTGGAAGCATGAAAATCACTTTAAACATGCTAATTTTAGCTCTAACACTGATGATCCACCTACAAATGTGAACTGACGTTCAAAAATAAAACATTTGAAAACGGACCATTTTCCACATTTCTGAAGCATGACGTAATGGGGGGGTGTTATCTCTTTTGTCGAAAATCAGCCGTTTTTGCTCGAACATTAAATGCCTCCAAATGGTATTTATTTCACTTCCCGAGCCCCTGGAAGCATGAAAATCACTTTAAACATGCTAATTTTAGCTCTAACACTGATGATCCACCTACAAATGTGAACTGACGTTCAAAAATAAAACATTTGAAAACGGACCATTTTCCACATTTCTGAAGCATGACGTAATGGGGGGGTGTTATCTCTTTTGTCGAAAATCAGCCGTTTTTGCTCGAACATTAAATGCCTCCAAATGGTATTTAATTAACTTCCCGAGCCCCTGGAAGCATGAAAATCACTTTAAACATGCTAATTTTAGCTCTAACACTGATGATCCACCTACAAATGTGAACTGACGTTCAAAAATAAAACATTTGAAAACGGACCATTTTCCACATTTCTGAAGCATGACGTAATGGGGGGGTGTTATCTCTTTTGTCGAAAATCAGCCGTTTTTGCTCGAACATTAAATGCCTCCAAATGGTATTTAATTAACTTCCCGAGCCCCTGGAAGCATGAAAATCACTTTAAACATGCTAATTTTAGCTCTAACACTGATGATCCACCTACAAATGTGAACTGACGTTCAAAAATAAAACATTTGAAAACGGACCATTTTCCACATTTCTGAAGCATGACGTAATGGGGGGGTGTTATCTCTTTTGTCGAAAATCAGCCGTTTTTGCTCGAACATTAAATGCCTCCAAATGGTATTTATTTCACTTCCCGAGCCCCTGGAAGCATGAAAATCACTTTAAACATGCTAATTTTAGCTCTAACACTGATGATCCACCTACAAATGTGAACTGACGTTCAAAAATAAAACATTTGAAAACTGACCATTTTCCACATTTCTGAAGCATGACGTAATGGGGGGGTGTTATCTCTTTTGTCGAAAATCAGCCGTTTTTGCTCGAACATTAAATGCCTCCAAATGGTATTTAATTAACTTCCCGAGCCCCTGGAAGCATGAAAATCACTTTAAACATGCTAATTTTAGCTCTAACACTGATGATCCACCTACAAATGTGAACTGACGTTCAAAAATAAAACATTTGAAAACGGACCATTTTCCACATTTCTGAAGCATGACGTAATGGGGGGGTGTTATCTCTTTTGTCGAAAATCAGCCATTTTTGCTCGAACATTAAATGCCTCCAAATGGTATTTAATTAACTTCCCGGGGTGAAGAAACCCTTTTTGAGAACTCAGAGTGAGTAAATTGGCCATTTTCATGCACTTTTAACCATTCCATAAATCTTGTGTTTTGGGCCCCTGGAAGCATGAAAATCACTTTAAACATGCTAATTTTAGCTCTAACACTGATGATCCACCTACAAATGTGAACTGACGTTCAAAAATAAAACATTTGAAAACGGACCATTTTCCACATTTCTGAAGCATGACGTAATGGGGGGGTGTTATCTCTTTTGTCGAAAATCAGCCGTTTTTGCTCGAACATTAAATGCCTCCAAATGGTATTTAATTAACTTCCCGGGGTGAAGAAACCCTTTTTGAGAACTCAGAGTGAGTAAATTGGCCAATTTCATGCACTTTTAACCATTCCATAAATCTTGTGTTTTGGGCCCCTGGAAGCATGAAAATCACTTTAAACATGCTAATTTTAACTCTAACACTGATGATCCACCTACAAATGTGAACTGACGTTCAAAAATAAAACATTTGAAAACGGACCATTTTCCACATTTCTGAAGCATGACGTAATGGGGGGGTGTTATCTCTTTTGTCGAAAATCAGCCGTTTTTGCTCGAACATTAAATGCCTCCAAATGGTATTTAATTAACTTCCCGGGGTGAAGAAACCCTTTTTGAGAACTCAGAGTGAGTAAATTGGCCATTTTCATGCACTTTTAACCATTCCATAAATCTTGTGTTTTGGGCCCCTGGAAGCATGAAAATCACTTTAAACATGCTAATTTTAGCTCTAACACTGATGATCCACCTACAAATGTGAACTGACGTTCAAAAATAAAACATTTGAAAACGGACCATTTTCCACATTTCTGAAGCATGACGTAATGGGGGGGTGTTATCTCTTTTGTCGAAAATCAGCCGTTTTTGCTCGAACATTAAATGCCTCCAAATGGTATTTAATTAACTTCCCGGGGTGAAGAAACCCTTTTTGAGAACTCAGAGTGAGTAAATTGGCCATTTTCATGCACTTTTAACCATTCCATAAATCTTGTGTTTTGGGCCCCTGGAAGCATGAAAATCACTTTAAACATGCTAATTTTAGCTCTAACACTGATGATCCACCTACAAATGTGAACTGACGTTCAAAAATAAAACATTTGAAAACGGACCATTTTCCACATTTCTGAAGCATGACGTAATGGGGGGGTGTTATCTCTTTTGTCGAAAATCAGCCGTTTTTGCTCGAACATTAAATGCCTCCAAATGGTATTTAATTAACTTCCCGGGGTGAAGAAACCCTTTTTGAGAACTCAGAGTGAGTAAATTGGCCAATTTCATGCACTTTTAACCATTCCATAAATCTTGTGTTTTGGGCCCCTGGAAGCATGAAAATCACTTTAAACATGCTAATTTTAGCTCTAACACTGATGATCCACCTACAAATGTGAACTGACGTTCAAAAATAAAACATTTGAAAACGGACCATTTTCCACATTTCTGAAGCATGACGTAATGGGGGGGGTGTTATCTCTTTTGTCGAAAATCAGCCGTTTTTGCTCGAACATTAAATGCCTCCAAATGGTATTTAATTAACTTCCCGGGGTGAAGAAACCCTTTTTGAGAACTCAGAGTGAGTAAATTGGCCATTTTCATGCACTTTTAACCATTCCATAAATCTTGTGTTTTGGGCCCCTGGAAGCATGAAAATCACTTTAAACATGCTAATTTTAGCTCTAACACTGATGATCCACCTACAAATGTGAACTGACGTTCAAAAATAAAACATTTGAAAACGGACCATTTTCCACATTTCTGAAGCATGACATAATGGGGGGGTGTTATCTCTTTTGTCGAAAATCAGCCGTTTTTGCTCGAACATTAAATGCCTCCAAATGGTATTTAATTAACTTCCCGGGGTGAAGAAACCCTTTTTGAGAACTCAGAGTGAGTAAATTGGCCATTTTCATGCACTTTTAACCATTCCATAAATCTTGTGTTTTGGGCCCCTGGAAGCATGAAAATCACTTTAAACATGCTCATTTTAGCTCTAACACTGATGATCCACCTACAAATGTGAACTGACGTTCAAAAATAAAACATTTGAAAACGGACCATTTTCCACATTTCTGAAGCATGACGTAATGGGGGGGTGTTATCTCTTTTGTCGAAAATCAGCCGTTTTTGCTCGAACATTAAATGCCTCCAAATGGTATTTAATTAACTTCCCGAGCCCCTGGAAGCATGAAAATCACTTTAAACATGCTAATTTTAGCTCTAACACTGATGATCCACCTACAAATGTGAACTGACGTTCAAAAATAAAACATTTGAAAACGGACCATTTTCCACATTTCTGAAGCATGACGTAATGGGGGGGTGTTATCTCTTTTGTCGAAAATCAGCCGTTTTTGCTCGAACATTAAATGCCTCCAAATGGTATTTAATTAACTTCCCGGGGTGAAGAAACCCTTTTTGAGAACTCAGAGTGAGTAAATTGGCCATTTTCATGCACTTTTAACCATTCCATAAATCTTGTGTTTTGGGCCCCTGGAAGCATGAAAATCACTTTAAACATGCTAATTTTAGCTCTAACACTGATGATCCACCTACAAATGTGAACTGACGTTCAAAAATAAAACATTTGAAAACGGACCATTTTCCACATTTCTGAAGCATGACGTAATGGGGGGGTGTTATCTCTTTTGTCGAAAATCAGCCGTTTTTGCTCGAACATTAAATGCCTCCAAATGGTATTTAATTAACTTCCCGAGCCCCTGGAAGCATGAAAATCACTTTAAACATGCTAATTTTAGCTCTAACACTGATGATCCACCTACAAATGTGAACTGACGTTCAAAAATAAAACATTTGAAAACGGACCATTTTCCACATTTCTGAAGCATGACGTAATGGGGGGGTGTTATCTCTTTTGTCGAAAATCAGCCGTTTTTGCTCGAACATTAAATGCCTCCAAATGGTATTTAATTAACTTCCCGGGGTGAAGAAACCCTTTTTGAGAACTCAGAGTGAGTAAATTGGCCATTTTCATGCACTTTTAACCATTCCATAAATCTTGTGTTTTGGGCCCCTGGAAGCATGAAAATCACTTTAAACATGCTAATTTTAGCTCTAACACTGATGATCCACCTACAAATGTGAACTGACGTTCAAAAATAAAACATTTGAAAACGGACCATTTTCCACATTTCTGAAGCATGACGTAATGGGGGGGTGTTATCTCTTTTGTCGAAAATCAGCCGTTTTTGCTCGAACATTAAATGCCTCCAAATGGTATTTAATTAACTTCCCGGGGTGAAGAAACCCTTTTTGAGAACTCAGAGTGAGTAAATTGGCCATTTTCATGCACTTTTAACCATTCCATAAATCTTGTGTTTTGGGCCCCTGGAAGCATGAAAATCACTTTAAACATGCTAATTTTAGCTCTAACACTGATGATCCACCTACAAATGTGAACTGACGTTCAAAAATAAAACATTTGAAAACGGACCATTTTCCACATTTCTGAAGCATGACGTAATGGGGGGGTGTTATCTCTTTTGTCGAAAATCAGCCGTTTTTGCTCGAACATTAAATGCCTCCAAATGGTATTTAATTAACTTCCCGAGCCCCTGGAAGCATGAAAATCACTTTAAACATGCTAATTTTAGCTCTAACACTGATGATCCACCTACAAATGTGAACTGACGTTCAAAAATAAAACATTTGAAAACGGACCATTTTCCACATTTCTGAAGCATGACGTAATGGGGGGGTGTTATCTCTTTTGTCGAAAATCAGCCGTTTTTGCTCGAACATTAAATGCCTCCAAATGGTATTTAATTAACTTCCCGAGCCCCTGGAAGCATGAAAATCACTTTAAACATGCTAATTTTAGCTCTAACACTGATGATCCACCTACAAATGTGAACTGACGTTCAAAAATAAAACATTTGAAAACGGACCATTTTCCACATTTCTGAAGCATGACGTAATGGGGGGGTGTTATCTCTTTTGTCGAAAATCAGCCGTTTTTGCTCGAACATTAAATGCCTCCAAATGGTATTTAATTAACTTCCCGAGCCCCTGGAAGCATGAAAATCACTTTAAACATGCTAATTTTAGCTCTAACACTGATGATCCACCTACAAATGTGAACTGACGTTCAAAAATAAAACATTTGAAAACGGACCATTTTCCACATTTCTGAAGCATGACGTAATGGGGGGGTGTTATCTCTTTTGTCGAAAATCAGCCGTTTTTGCTCGAACATTAAATGCCTCCAAATGGTATTTAATTAACTTCCCGGGGTGAAGAAACCCTTTTTGAGAACTCAGAGTGAGTAAATTGGCCATTTTCATGCACTTTTAACCATTCCATAAATCTTGTGTTTTGGGCCCCTGGAAGCATGAAAATCACTTTAAACATGCTAATTTTAGCTCTAACACTGATGATCCACCTACAAATGTGAACTGACGTTCAAAAATAAAACATTTGAAAACGGACCATTTTCCACATTTCTGAAGCATGACGTAATGGGGGGGTGTTATCTCTTTTGTCGAAAATCAGCCGTTTTTGCTCGAACATTAAATGCCTCCAAATGGTATTTAATTAACTTCCCGGGGTGAAGAAACCCTTTTTGAGAACTCAGAGTGAGTAAATTGGCCATTTTCATGCACTTTTAACCATTCCATAAATCTTGTGTTTTGGGCCCCTGGAAGCATGAAAATCACTTTAAACATGCTAATTTTAGCTCTAACACTGATGATCCACCTACAAATGTGAACTGACGTTCAAAAATAAAACATTTGAAAACGGACCATTTTCCACATTTCTGAAGCATGACGTAATGGGGGGGTGTTATCTCTTTTGTCGAAAATCAGCCGTTTTTGCTCGAACATTAAATGCCTCCAAATGGTATTTAATTAACTTCCCGAGCCCCTGGAAGCATGAAAATCACTTTAAACATGCTAATTTTAGCTCTAACACTGATGATCCACCTACAAATGTGAACTGACGTTCAAAAATAAAACATTTGAAAACGGACCATTTTCCACATTTCTGAAGCATGACGTAATGGGGGGGTGTTATCTCTTTTGTCGAAAATCAGCCGTTTTTGCTCGAACATTAAATGCCTCCAAATGGTATTTATTTCACTTCCCGAGCCCCTGGAAGCATGAAAATCACTTTAAACATGCTAATTTTAGCTCTAACACTGATGATCCACCTACAAATGTGAACTGACGTTCAAAAATAAAACATTTGAAAACGGACCATTTTCCACATTTCTGAAGCATGACGTAATGGGGGGGTGTTATCTCTTTTGTCGAAAATCAGCCGTTTTTGCTCGAACATTAAATGCCTCCAAATGGTATTTAATTAACTTCCCGAGCCCCTGGAAGCATGAAAATCACTTTAAACATGCTAATTTTAGCTCTAACACTGATGATCCACCTACAAATGTGAACTGACGTTCAAAAATAAAACATTTGAAAACGGACCATTTTCCACATTTCTGAAGCATGACGTAATGGGGGGGTGTTATCTCTTTTGTCGAAAATCAGCCGTTTTTGCTCGAACATTAAATGCCTCCAAATGGTATTTAATTAACTTCCCGAGCCCCTGGAAGCATGAAAATCACTTTAAACATGCTAATTTTAGCTCTAACACTGATGATCCACCTACAAATGTGAACTGACGTTCAAAAATAAAACATTTGAAAACGGACCATTTTCCACATTTCTGAAGCATGACGTAATGGGGGGGTGTTATCTCTTTTGTCGAAAATCAGCCGTTTTTGCTCGAACATTAAATGCCTCCAAATGGTATTTATTTCACTTCCCAAACCCCTGGAAGCATGAAAATCACTTTAAACATGCTAATTTTAGCTCTAACACTGATGATCCACCTACAAATGTGAACTGACGTTCAAAAATAAAACATTTGAAAACGGACCATTTTCCACATTTCTGAAGCATGACGTAATGGGGGGGTGTTATCTCTTTTGTCGAAAATCAGCCGTTTTTGCTCGAACATTAAATGCCTCCAAATGGTATTTAATTAACTTCCCGAGCCCCTGGAAGCATGAAAATCACTTTAAACATGCTAATTTTAGCTCTAACACTGATGATCCACCTACAAATGTGAACTGACGTTCAAAAATAAAACATTTGAAAACGGACCATTTTCCACATTTCTGAAGCATGACGTAATGGGGGGGTGTTATCTCTTTTGTCGAAAATCAGCCATTTTTGCTCGAACATTAAATGCCTCCAAATGGTATTTAATTAACTTCCCGGGGTGAAGAAACCCTTTTTGAGAACTCAGAGTGAGTAAATTGGCCATTTTCATGCACTTTTAACCATTCCATAAATCTTGTGTTTTGGGCCCCTGGAAGCATGAAAATCACTTTAAACATGCTAATTTTAGCTCTAACACTGATGATCCACCTACAAATGTGAACTGACGTTCAAAAATAAAACATTTGAAAACGGACCATTTTCCACATTTCTGAAGCATGACGTAATGGGGGGGTGTTATCTCTTTTGTCGAAAATCAGCCGTTTTTGCTCGAACATTAAATGCCTCCAAATGGTATTTAATTAACTTCCCGGGGTGAAGAAACCCTTTTTGAGAACTCAGAGTGAGTAAATTGGCCAATTTCATGCACTTTTAACCATTCCATAAATCTTGTGTTTTGGGCCCCTGGAAGCATGAAAATCACTTTAAACATGCTAATTTTAGCTCTAACACTGATGATCCACCTACAAATGTGAACTGACGTTCAAAAATAAAACATTTGAAAACGGACCATTTTCCACATTTCTGAAGCATGACGTAATGGGGGGGTGTTATCTCTTTTGTCGAAAATCAGCCGTTTTTGCTCGAACATTAAATGCCTCCAAATGGTATTTAATTAACTTCCCGGGGTGAAGAAACCCTTTTTGAGAACTCAGAGTGAGTAAATTGGCCATTTTCATGCACTTTTAACCATTCCATAAATCTTGTGTTTTGGGCCCCTGGAAGCATGAAAATCACTTTAAACATGCTAATTTTAGCTCTAACACTGATGATCCACCTACAAATGTGAACTGACGTTCAAAAATAAAACATTTGAAAACGGACCATTTTCCACATTTCTGAAGCATGACGTAATGGGGGGGTGTTATCTCTTTTGTCGAAAATCAGCCGTTTTTGCTCGAACATTAAATGCCTCCAAATGGTATTTAATTAACTTCCCGGGGTGAAGAAACCCTTTTTGAGAACTCAGAGTGAGTAAATTGGCCATTTTCATGCACTTTTAACCATTCCATAAATCTTGTGTTTTGGGCCCCTGGAAGCATGAAAATCACTTTAAACATGCTAATTTTAGCTCTAACACTGATGATCCACCTACAAATGTGAACTGACGTTCAAAAATAAAACATTTGAAAACGGACCATTTTCCACATTTCTGAAGCATGACGTAATGGGGGGGTGTTATCTCTTTTGTCGAAAATCAGCCGTTTTTGCTCGAACATTAAATGCCTCCAAATGGTATTTAATTAACTTCCCGGGGTGAAGAAACCCTTTTTGAGAACTCAGAGTGAGTAAATTGGCCAATTTCATGCACTTTTAACCATTCCATAAATCTTGTGTTTTGGGCCCCTGGAAGCATGAAAATCACTTTAAACATGCTAATTTTAGCTCTAACACTGATGATCCACCTACAAATGTGAACTGACGTTCAAAAATAAAACATTTGAAAACGGACCATTTTCCACATTTCTGAAGCATGACGTAATGGGGGGGTGTTATCTCTTTTGTCGAAAATCAGCCGTTTTTGCTCGAACATTAAATGCCTCCAAATGGTATTTAATTAACTTCCCGGGGTGAAGAAACCCTTTTTGAGAACTCAGAGTGAGTAAATTGGCCATTTTCATGCACTTTTAACCATTCCATAAATCTTGTGTTTTGGGCCCCTGGAAGCATGAAAATCACTTTAAACATGCTAATTTTAGCTCTAACACTGATGATCCACCTACAAATGTGAACTGACGTTCAAAAATAAAACATTTGAAAACGGACCATTTTCCACATTTCTGAAGCATGACATAATGGGGGGGTGTTATCTCTTTTGTCGAAAATCAGCCGTTTTTGCTCGAACATTAAATGCCTCCAAATGGTATTTAATTAACTTCCCGGGGTGAAGAAACCCTTTTTGAGAACTCAGAGTGAGTAAATTGGCCATTTTCATGCACTTTTAACCATTCCATAAATCTTGTGTTTTGGGCCCCTGGAAGCATGAAAATCACTTTAAACATGCTAATTTTAGCTCTAACACTGATGATCCACCTACAAATGTGAACTGACGTTCAAAAATAAAACATTTGAAAACGGACCATTTTCCACATTTCTGAAGCATGACGTAATGGGGGGGTGTTATCTCTTTTGTCGAAAATCAGCCGTTTTTGCTCGAACATTAAATGCCTCCAAATGGTATTTAATTAACTTCCCGAGCCCCTGGAAGCATGAAAATCACTTTAAACATGCTAATTTTAGCTCTAACACTGATGATCCACCTACAAATGTGAACTGACGTTCAAAAATAAAACATTTGAAAACGGACCATTTTCCACATTTCTGAAGCATGACGTAATGGGGGGGTGTTATCTCTTTTGTCGAAAATCAGCCGTTTTTGCTCGAACATTAAATGCCTCCAAATGGTATTTAATTAACTTCCCGGGGTGAAGAAACCCTTTTTGAGAACTCAGAGTGAGTAAATTGGCCATTTTCATGCACTTTTAACCATTCCATAAATCTTGTGTTTTGGGCCCCTGGAAGCATGAAAATCACTTTAAACATGCTAATTTTAGCTCTAACACTGATGATCCACCTACAAATGTGAACTGACGTTCAAAAATAAAACATTTGAAAACGGACCATTTTCCACATTTCTGAAGCATGACGTAATGGGGGGGTGTTATCTCTTTTGTCGAAAATCAGCCGTTTTTGCTCGAACATTAAATGCCTCCAAATGGTATTTAATTAACTTCCCGAGCCCCTGGAAGCATGAAAATCACTTTAAACATGCTAATTTTAGCTCTAACACTGATGATCCACCTACAAATGTGAACTGACGTTCAAAAATAAAACATTTGAAAACGGACCATTTTCCACATTTCTGAAGCATGACGTAATGGGGGGGTGTTATCTCTTTTGTCGAAAATCAGCCGTTTTTGCTCGAACATTAAATGCCTCCAAATGGTATTTAATTAACTTCCCGGGGTGAAGAAACCCTTTTTGAGAACTCAGAGTGAGTAAATTGGCCATTTTCATGCACTTTTAACCATTCCATAAATCTTGTGTTTTGGGCCCCTGGAAGCATGAAAATCACTTTAAACATGCTAATTTTAGCTCTAACACTGATGATCCACCTACAAATGTGAACTGACGTTCAAAAATAAAACATTTGAAAACGGACCATTTTCCACATTTCTGAAGCATGACGTAATGGGGGGGTGTTATCTCTTTTGTCGAAAATCAGCCGTTTTTGCTCGAACATTAAATGCCTCCAAATGGTATTTAATTAACTTCCCGGGGTGAAGAAACCCTTTTTGAGAACTCAGAGTGAGTAAATTGGCCATTTTCATGCACTTTTAACCATTCCATAAATCTTGTGTTTTGGGCCCCTGGAAGCATGAAAATCACTTTAAACATGCTAATTTTAGCTCTAACACTGATGATCCACCTACAAATGTGAACTGACGTTCAAAAATAAAACATTTGAAAACGGACCATTTTCCACATTTCTGAAGCATGACGTAATGGGGGGGTGTTATCTCTTTTGTCGAAAATCAGCCGTTTTTGCTCGAACATTAAATGCCTCCAAATGGTATTTAATTAACTTCCCGAGCCCCTGGAAGCATGAAAATCACTTTAAACATGCTAATTTTAGCTCTAACACTGATGATCCACCTACAAATGTGAACTGACGTTCAAAAATAAAACATTTGAAAACGGACCATTTTCCACATTTCTGAAGCATGACGTAATGGGGGGGTGTTATCTCTTTTGTCGAAAATCAGCCGTTTTTGCTCGAACATTAAATGCCTCCAAATGGTATTTAATTAACTTCCCGAGCCCCTGGAAGCATGAAAATCACTTTAAACATGCTAATTTTAGCTCTAACACTGATGATCCACCTACAAATGTGAACTGACGTTCAAAAATAAAACATTTGAAAACGGACCATTTTCCACATTTCTGAAGCATGACGTAATGGGGGGGTGTTATCTCTTTTGTCGAAAATCAGCCGTTTTTGCTCGAACATTAAATGCCTCCAAATGGTATTTAATTAACTTCCCGGGGTGAAGAAACCCTTTTTGAGAACTCAGAGTGAGTAAATTGGCCATTTTCATGCACTTTTAACCATTCCATAAATCTTGTGTTTTGGGCCCCTGGAAGCATGAAAATCACTTTAAACATGCTAATTTTAGCTCTAACACTGATGATCCACCTACAAATGTGAACTGACGTTCAAAAATAAAACATTTGAAAACGGACCATTTTCCACATTTCTGAAGCATGACGTAATGGGGGGGTGTTATCTCTTTTGTCGAAAATCAGCCGTTTTTGCTCGAACATTAAATGCCTCCAAATGGTATTTAATTAACTTCCCGGGGTGAAGAAACCCTTTTTGAGAACTCAGAGTGAGTAAATTGGCCATTTTCATGCACTTTTAACCATTCCATAAATCTTGTGTTTTGGGCCCCTGGAAGCATGAAAATCACTTTAAACATGCTAATTTTAGCTCTAACACTGATGATCCACCTACAAATGTGAACTGACGTTCAAAAATAAAACATTTGAAAACGGACCATTTTCCACATTTCTGAAGCATGACGTAATGGGGGGGGTGTTATCTCTTTTGTCGAAAATCAGCCGTTTTTGCTCGAACATTAAATGCCTCCAAATGGTATTTAATTAACTTCCCGAGCCCCTGGAAGCATGAAAATCACTTTAAACATGCTAATTTTAGCTCTAACACTGATGATCCACCTACAAATGTGAACTGACGTTCAAAAATAAAACATTTGAAAACGGACCATTTTCCACATTTCTGAAGCATGACGTAATGGGGGGGTGTTATCTCTTTTGTCGAAAATCAGCCGTTTTTGCTCGAACATTAAATGCCTCCAAATGGTATTTAATTAACTTCCCGAGCCCCTGGAAGCATGAAAATCACTTTAAACATGCTAATTTTAGCTCTAACACTGATGATCCACCTACAAATGTGAACTGACGTTCAAAAATAAAACATTTGAAAACGGACCATTTTCCACATTTCTGAAGCATGACGTAATGGGGGGGTGTTATCTCTTTTGTCGAAAATCAGCCGTTTTTGCTCGAACATTAAATGCCTCCAAATGGTATTTAATTAACTTCCCGAGCCCCTGGAAGCATGAAAATCACTTTAAACATGCTAATTTTAGCTCTAACACTGATGATCCACCTACAAATGTGAACTGACGTTCAAAAATAAAACATTTGAAAACGGACCATTTTCCACATTTCTGAAGCATGACGTAATGGGGGGGTGTTATCTCTTTTGTTGAAAATCAGCCGTTTTTGCTCGAACATTAAATGCCTCCAAATGGTATTTAATTAACTTCCCGAGCCCCTGGAAGCATGAAAATCACTTTAAACATGCTAATTTTAGCTCTAACACTGATGATCCACCTACAAATGTGAACTGACGTTCAAAAATAAAACATTTGAAAACGGACCATTTTCCACATTTCTGAAGCATGACGTAATGAGGGGGTGTTATCTCTTTTGTCGAAAATCAGCCGTTTTTGCTCGAACATTAAATGCCTCCAAATGGTATTTAATTAACTTCCCGAGCCCCTGGAAGCATGAAAATCACTTTAAACATGCTAATTTTAGCTCTAACACTGATGATCCACCTACAAATGTGAACTGACGTTCAAAAATAAAACATTTGAAAACGGACCATTTTCCACATTTCTGAAGCATGACGTAATGGGGGGGTGTTATCTCTTTTGTCGAAAATCAGCCGTTTTTGCTCGAACATTAAATGCCTCCAAATGGTATTTAATTAACTTCCCGGGGTGAAGAAACCCTTTTTGAGAACTCAGAGTGAGTAAATTGGCCATTTTCATGCACTTTTAACCATTCCATAAATCTTGTGTTTTGGGCCCCTGGAAGCATGAAAATCACTTTAAACATGCTAATTTTAGCTCTAACACTGATGATCCACCTACAAATGTGAACTGACGTTCAAAAATAAAACATTTGAAAACGGACCATTTTCCACATTTCTGAAGCATGACGTAATGGGGGGGTGTTATCTCTTTTGTCGAAAATCAGCCGTTTTTGCTCGAACATTAAATGCCTCCAAATGGTATTTAATTAACTTCCCGAGCCCCTGGAAGCATGAAAATCACTTTAAACATGCTAATTTTAGCTCTAACACTGATGATCCACCTACAAATGTGAACTGACGTTCAAAAATAAAACATTTGAAAACGGACCATTTTCCACATTTCTGAAGCATGACGTAATGGGGGGGTGTTATCTCTTTTGTCGAAAATCAGCCGTTTTTGCTCGAACATTAAATGCCTCCAAATGGTATTTAATTAACTTCCCGAGCCCCTGGAAGCATGAAAATCACTTTAAACATGCTAATTTTAGCTCTAACACTGATGATCCACCTACAAATGTGAACTGACGTTCAAAAATAAAACATTTGAAAACGGACCATTTTCCACATTTCTGAAGCATGACGTAATGGGGGGGTGTTATCTCTTTTGTCGAAAATCAGCCGTTTTTGCTCGAACATTAAATGCCTCCAAATGGTATTTAATTAACTTCCCGAGCCCCTGGAAGCATGAAAATCACTTTAAACATGCTAATTTTAGCTCTAACACTGATGATCCACCTACAAATGTGAACTGACGTTCAAAAATAAAACATTTGAAAACGGACCATTTTCCACATTTCTGAAGCATGACGTAATGGGGGGGTGTTATCTCTTTTGTCGAAAATCAGCCGTTTTTGCTCGAACATTAAATGCCTCCAAATGGTATTTAATTAACTTCCCGAGCCCCTGGAAGCATGAAAATCACTTTAAACATGCTAATTTTAGCTCTAACACTGATGATCCACCTACAAATGTGAACTGACGTTCAAAAATAAAACATTTGAAAACGGACCATTTTCCACATTTCTGAAGCATGACGTAATGGGGGGGTGTTATCTCTTTTGTCGAAAATCAGCCGTTTTTGCTCGAACATTAAATGCCTCCAAATGGTATTTAATTAACTTCCCGAGCCCCTGGAAGCATGAAAATCACTTTAAACATGCTAATTTTAGCTCTAACACTGATGATCCACCTACAAATGTGAACTGACGTTC
The DNA here is from genome assembly GCF_964263255.1 of Lissotriton vulgaris. Taxonomy (NCBI): domain Eukaryota; kingdom Metazoa; phylum Chordata; class Amphibia; order Caudata; family Salamandridae; genus Lissotriton; species Lissotriton vulgaris. Next base: position 36,645 of record NW_028252916.1, read on the forward strand.
AAAAATAAAACATTTGAAAACGGACCATTTTCCACATTTCTGAAGCATGACGTAATGGGGGGGTGTTATCTCTTTTGTCGAAAATCAGCCGTTTTTGCTCGAACATTAAATGCCTCCAAATGGTATTTAATTAACTTCCCGGGGTGAAGAAACCCTTTTTGAGAACTCAGAGTGAGTAAATTGGCCATTTTCATGCACTTTTAACCATTCCATAAATCTTGTGTTTTGGGCCCCTGGAAGCATGAAAATCACTTTAAACATGCTAATTTTAGCTCTAACACTGATGATCCACCTACAAATGTGAACTGACGTTCAAAAATAAAACATTTGAAAACGGACCATTTTCCACATTTCTGAAGCATGACGTAATGGGGGGGTGTTATCTCTTTTGTCGAAAATCAGCCGTTTTTGCTCGAACATTAAATGCCTCCAAATGGTATTTAATTAACTTCCCGGGGTGAAGAAACCCTTTTTGAGAACTCAGAGTGAGTAAATTTGCCATTTTCATGCACTTTTAACCATTCCATAAATCTTGTGTTTTGGGCCCCTGGAAGCATGAAAATCACTTTAAACATGCTAATTTTAGCTCTAACACTGATGATCCACCTACAAATGTGAACTGACGTTCAAAAATAAAACATTTGAAAACGGACCATTTTCCACATTTCTGAAGCATGACGTAATGGGGGGGTTTATCTCTTTTGTCGAAAATCAGCCGTTTTTGCTCGAACATTAAATGCCTCCAAATGGTATTTAATTAACTTCCCGGGGTGAAGAAACCCTTTTTGAGAACTCAGAGTGAGTAAATTGGCCATTTTCATGCACTTTTAACCATTCCATAAATCTTGTGTTTTGGGCCCCTGGAAGCATGAAAATCACTTTAAACCTGCTAATTTTAGCTCTAACACTGATGATCCACCTACAAATGTGAACTGACGTTCAAAAATAAAACATTTGAAAACGGACCATTTTCCACATTTCTGAAGCATGACGTAATGGGGGGGTGTTATCTCTTTTGTCGAAAATCAGCCGTTTTTGCTCGAACATTAAATGCCTCCAAATGGTATTTAATTAACTTCCCGAGCCCCTGGAAGCATGAAAGTCACTTTAAACATGCTAATTTTAGCTCTAACACTGATGATCCACCTACAAATGTGAACTGACGTTCAAAAATAAAACATTTGAAAACGGACCATTTTCCACATTTCTGAAGCATGACGTAATGGGGGGGTGTTATCTCTTTTGTCGAAAATCAGCCGTTTTTGCTCGAACATTAAATGCCTCCAAATGGTATTTAATTAACTTCCCGAGCCCCTGGAAGCATGAAAATCACTTTAAACATGCTAATTTTAGCTCTAACACTGATGATCCACCTACAAATGTGAACTGACGTTCAAAAATAAAACATTTGAAAACGGACCATTTTCCACATTTCTGAAGCATGACGTAATGGGGGGGGTGTTATCTCTTTTGTCGAAAATCAGCCGTTTTTGCTCGAATATTAAATGCCTCCAAATGGTATTTAATTAACTTCCCGGGGTGAAGAAACCCTTTTTGAGAACTCAGAGTGAGTAAATTGGCCATTTTCATGCACTTTTAACCATTCCATAAATCTTGTGTTTTGGGCCCCTGGAAGCATGAAAATCACTTTAAACATGCTAATTTTAGCTCTAACACTGATGATCCACCTACAAATGTGAACTGACGTTCAAAAATAAAACATTTGGAAACGGACCATTTTCCACATTTCTGAAGCATGACGTAATGGGGGGGTGTTATCTCTTTTGTCGAAAATCAGCCGTTTTTGCTCGAACATTAAATGCCTCCAAATGGTATTTAATTAACTTCCCGAGCCCCTGGAAGCATGAAAATCACTTTAAACATGCTAATTTTAGCTCTAACACTGATGATCCACCTACAAATGTGAACTGACGTTCAAAAATAAAACATTTGAAAACGGACCATTTTCCACATTTCTGAAGCATGACGTAATGGGGGGGTGTTATCTCTTTTGTCGAAAATCAGCCGTTTTTGCTCGAACATTAAATGCCTCCAAATGGTATTTAATTAACTTCCCGGGGTGAAGAAACCCTTTTTGAGAACTCAGAGTGAGTAAATTGGCCATTTTCATGCACTTTTAACCATTCCATAAATCTTGTGTTTTGGGCCCCTGGAAGCATGAAAATCACTTTAAACATGCTAATTTTAGCTCTAACACTGATGATCCACCTACAAATGTGAACTGACGTTCAAAAATAAAACATTTGAAAACGGACCATTTTCCACATTTCTGAAGCATGACGTAATGGGGGGGTGTTATCTCTTTTGTCGAAAATCAGCCGTTTTTGCTCGAACATTAAATGCCTCCAAATGGTATTTAATTAACTTCCCGAGCCCCTGGAAGCATGAAAATCACTTTAAACATGCTAATTTTAGCTCTAACACTGATGATCCACCTACAAATGTGAACTGACGTTCAAAAATAAAACATTTGAAAACGGACCATTTTCCACATTTCTGAAGCATGACGTAATGGGGGGGTGTTATCTCTTTTGTCGAAAATCAGCCGTTTTTGCTCGAACATTAAATGCCTCCAAATGGTATTTAATTAACTTCCCGAGCCCCTGGAAGCATGAAAATCACTTTAAACATGCTAATTTTAGCTCTAACACTGATGATCCACCTACAAATGTGAACTGACGTTCAAAAATAAAACATTTGAAAACGGACCATTTTCCACATTTCTGAAGCATGACGTAATGGGGGGGTGTTATCTCTTTTGTCGAAAATCAGCCGTTTTTGCTCGAACATTAAATGCCTCCAAATGGTATTTAATTAACTTCCCGGGGTGAAGAAACCCTTTTTGAGAACTCAGAGTGAGTAAATTGGCCATTTTCATGCACTTTTAACCATTCCATAAATCTTGTGTTTTGGGCCCCTGGAAGCATGAAAATCACTTTAAACATGCTAATTTTAGCTCTAACACTGATGATCCACCTACAAATGTGAACTGACGTTCAAAAATAAAACATTTGAAAACGGACCATTTTCCACATTTCTGAAGCATGACGTAATGGGGGGGTGTTATCTCTTTTGTCGAAAATCAGCCGTTTTTGCTCGAACATTAAATGCCTCCAAATGGTATTTAATTAACTTCCCGGGGTGAAGAAACCCTTTTTGAGAACTCAGAGTGAGTAAATTGGCCATTTTCATGCACTTTTAACCATTCCATAAATCTTGTGTTTTGGGCCCCTGGAAGCATGAAAATCACTTTAAACATGCTAATTTTAGCTCTAACACTGATGATCCACCTACAAATGTGAACTGACGTTCAAAAATAAAACATTTGAAAACGGACCATTTTCCACATTTCTGAAGCATGACGTAATGGGGGGGTGTTATCTCTTTTGTCGAAAATCAGCCGTTTTTGCTCGAACATTAAATGCCTCCAAATGGTATTTAATTAACTTCCCGAGCCCCTGGAAGCATGAAAATCACTTTAAACATGCTAATTTTAGCTCTAACACTGATGATCCACCTACAAATGTGAACTGACGTTCAAAAATAAAACATTTGAAAACGGACCATTTTCCACATTTCTGAAGCATGACGTAATGGGGGGGTGTTATCTCTTTTGTCGAAAATCAGCCGTTTTTGCTCGAACATTAAATGCCTCCAAATGGTATTTAATTAACTTCCCGAGCCCCTGGAAGCATGAAAATCACTTTAAACATGCTAATTTTAGCTCTAACACTGATGATCCACCTACAAATGTGAACTGACGTTCAAAAATAAAACATTTGAAAACGGACCATTTTCCACATTTCTGAAGCATGACGTAATGGGGGGGTGTTATCTCTTTTGTCGAAAATCAGCCGTTTTTGCTCGAACATTAAATGCCTCCAAATGGTATTTAATTAACTTCCCGGGGTGAAGAAACCCTTTTTGAGAACTCAGAGTGAGTAAATTGGCCATTTTCATGCACTTTTAACCATTCCATAAATCTTGTGTTTTGGGCCCCTGGAAGCATGAAAATCACTTTAAACATGCTAATTTTAGCTCTAACACTGATGATCCACCTACAAATGTGAACTGACGTTCAAAAATAAAACATTTGAAAACGGACCATTTTCCACATTTCTGAAGCATGACGTAATGGGGGGGTGTTATCTCTTTTGTCGAAAATCAGCCGTTTTTGCTCGAACATTAAATGCCTCCAAATGGTATTTAATTAACTTCCCGAGCCCCTGGAAGCATGAAAATCACTTTAAACATGCTAATTTTAGCTCTAACACTGATGATCCACCTACAAATGTGAACTGACGTTCAAAAATAAAACATTTGAAAACGGACCATTTTCCACATTTCTGAAGCATGACGTAATGGGGGGGTGTTATCTCTTTTGTCGAAAATCAGCCGTTTTTGCTCGAACATTAAATGCCTCCAAATGGTATTTAATTAACTTCCCGGGGTGAAGAAACCCTTTTTGAGAACTCAGAGTGAGTAAATTGGCCATTTTCATGCACTTTTAACCATTCCATAAATCTTGTGTTTTGGGCCCCTGGAAGCATGAAAATCACTTTAAACATGCTAATTTTAGCTCTAACACTGATGATCCACCTACAAATGTGAACTGACGTTCAAAAATAAAACATTTGAAAACGGACCATTTTCCACATTTCTGAAGCATGACGTAATGGGGGGGTGTTATCTCTTTTGTCGAAAATCAGCCGTTTTTGCTCGAACATTAAATGCCTCCAAATGGTATTTAATTAACTTCCCGGGGTGAAGAAACCCTTTTTGAGAACTCAGAGTGAGTAAATTGGCCATTTTCATGCACTTGTAACCATTCCATAAATCTTGTGTTTTGGGCCCCTGGAAGCATGAAAATCACTTTAAACATGCTAATTTTAGCTCTAACACTGATGATCCACCTACAAATGTGAACTGACGTTCAAAAATAAAACATTTGAAAACGGACCATTTTCCACATTTCTGAAGCATGACGTAATGGGGGGGTGTTATCTCTTTTGTCGAAAATCAGCCGTTTTTGCTCGAACATTAAATGCCTCCAAATGATATTTAATTAACTTCCCGAGCCCCTGGAAGCATGAAAATCACTTTAAACATGCTAATTTTAGCTCTAACACTGATGATCCACCTACAAATGTGAACTGACGTTCAAAAATAAAACATTTGAAAACGGACCATTTTCCACATTTCTGAAGCATGACGTAATGGGGGGGTGTTATCTCTTTTGTCAAAAATCAGCCGTTTTTGCTCGAACATTAAATGCCTCCAAATGGTATTTAATTAACTTCCCGAGCCCCTGGAAGCATGAAAATCACTTTAAACATGCTAATTTTAGCTCTAACACTGATGATCCACCTACAAATGTGAACTGACGTTCAAAAATAAAACATTTGAAAACGGACCATTTTCCACATTTCTGAAGCATGACGTAATGGGGGGGTGTTATCTCTTTTGTCGAAAATAAGCCGTTTTTGCTCGAACATTAAATGCCTCCAAATGGTATTTAATTAACTTCCCGAGCCCCTGGAAGCATGAAAATCACTTTAAACATGCTAATTTTAGCTCTAACACTGATGATCCACCTACAAATGTGAACTGACGTTCAAAAATAAAACATTTGAAAACGGACCATTTTCCACATTTCTGAAGCATGACGTAATGGGGGGGTGTTATCTCTTTTGTCAAAAATCAGCCGTTTTTGCTCGAACATTAAATGCCTCCAAATGGTATTTAATTAACTTCCCGGGGTGAAGAAACCCTTTTTGAGAACTCAGAGTGAGTAAATTGGCCATTTTCATGCACTTTTAACCATTCCATAAATCTTGTGTTTTGGGCCCCTGGAAGCATGAAAATCACTTTAAACATGCTAATTTTAGCTCTAACACTGATGATCCACCTACAAATGTGAACTGACGTTCAAAAATAAAACATTTGAAAACGGACCATTTTCCACATTTCTGAAGCATGACGTAATGGGGGGGGGGTGTTATCTCTTTTGTCGAAAATCAGCCGTTTTTGCTCGAACATTAAATGCCTCCAAATGGTATTTAATTAACTTCCCGGGGTGAAGAAACCCTTTTTGAGAACTCAGAGTGAGTAAATTGGCCATTTTCATGCACTTTTAACCATTCCATAAATCTTGTGTTTTGGGCCCCTGGAAGCATGAAAATCACTTTAAACATGCTAATTTTTAGCTCTAACACTGATGATCCACCTACAAATGTGAACTGACGTTCAAAAATAAAACATTTGAAAACGGACCATTTTCCACATTTCTGAAGCATGACGTAATGGGGGGGTGTTATCTCTTTTGTCGAAAATCAGCCGTTTTTGCTCGAACATTAAATGCCTCCAAATGGTATTTAATTAACTTCCCAAACCCCTGGAAGCATGAAAATCACTTTAAACATGCTAATTTTAGCTCTAACACTGATGATCCACCCAAATGTGAACTGACGTTCAAAAATAAAACATTTGAAAACGGACCATTTTCCACATTTCTGAAGCATGACGTAATGGGGGGGTGTTATCTCTTTTGTCGAAAATCAGCCGTTTTTGCTCGAACATTAAATGCCTCCAAATGGTATTTAATTAACTTCCCGAGCCCCTGGAAGCATGAAAATCACTTTAAACATGCTAATTTTAGCTCTAACACTGATGATCCACCTACAAATGTGAACTGACGTTCAAAAATAAAACATTTGAAAACGGACCATTTTCCACATTTCTGAAGCATGACGTAATGGGGGGGTGTTATCTCTTTTGTCAAAAATCAGCCGTTTTTGCTCGAACATTAAATGCCTCCAAATGGTATTTAATTAACTTCCCGGGGTGAAGAAACCCTTTTTGAGAACTCAGAGTGAGTAAATTGGCCATTTTCATGCACTTTTAACCATTCCATAAATCTTGTGTTTTGGGCCCCTGGAAGCATGAAAATCACTTTAAACATGCTAATTTTAGCTCTAACACTGATGATCCACCTACAAATGTGAACTGACGTTCAAAAATAAAACATTTGAAAACGGACCATTTTCCACATTTCTGAAGCATGACGTAATGGGGGGGTGTTATCTCTTTTGTCGAAAATCAGCCGTTTTTGCTCGAACATTAAATGCCTCCAAATGGTATTTAATTAACTTCCCGGGGTGAAGAAACCCTTTTTGAGAACTCAGAGTGAGTAAATTGGCCATTTTCATGCACTTTTAACCATTCCATAAATCTTGTGTTTTGGGCCCCTGGAAGCATGAAAATCACTTTAAACATGCTAATTTTAGCTCTAACACTGATGATCCACCTACAAATGTGAACTGACGTTCAAAAATAAAACATTTGAAAACGGACCATTTTCCACATTTCTGAAGCATGACGTAATGGGGGGGTGTTATCTCTTTTGTCGAAAATCAGCCGTTTTTGCTCGAACATTAAATGCCTCCAAATGGTATTTAATTAACTTCCCGAGCCCCTGGAAGCATGAAAATCACTTTAAACATGCTAATTTTAGCTCTAACACTGATGATCCACCTACAAATGTGAACTGACGTTCAAAAATAAAACATTTGAAAACGGACCATTTTCCACATTTCTGAAGCATGACGTAATGGGGGGGTGTTATCTCTTTTGTCGAAAATCAGCCGTTTTTGCTCGAACATTAAATGCCTCCAAATGGTATTTAATTAACTTCCCGAGCCCCTGGAAGCATGAAAATCACTTTAAACATGCTAATTTTAGCTCTAACACTGATGATCCACCTACAAATGTGAACTGACGTTCAAAAATAAAACATTTGAAAACGGACCATTTTCCACATTTCTGAAGCATGACGTAATGGGGGGGTGTTATCTCTTTTGTCGAAAATCAGCCGTTTTTGCTCGAACATTAAATGCCTCCAAATGGTATTTAATTAACTTCCCGGGGTGAAGAAACCCTTTTTGAGAACTCAGAGTGAGTAAATTGGCCATTTTCATGCACTTTTAACCATTCCATAAATCTTGTGTTTTGGGCCCCTGGAAGCATGAAAATCACTTTAAACATGCTAATTTTAGCTCTAACACTGATGATCCACCTACAAATGTGAACTGACGTTCAAAAATAAAACATTTGAAAACGGACCATTTTCCACATTTCTGAAGCATGACGTAATGGGGGGGTGTTATCTCTTTTGTCGAAAATCAGCCGTTTTTGCTCGAACATTAAATGCCTCCAAATGGTATTTAATTAACTTCCCGAGCCCCTGGAAGCATGAAAATCACTCTAAACATGCTAATTTTAGCTCTAACACTGATGATCCACCTACAAATGTGAACTGACGTTCAAAAATAAAACATTTGAAAACGGACCATTTTCCACATTTCTGAAGCATGACGTAATGGGGGGGGTGTTATCTCTTTTGTCGAAAATCAGCCGTTTTTGCTCGAACATTAAATGCCTCCAAATGGTATTTAATTAACTTCCCGAGCCCCTGGAAGCATGAAAATCACTTTAAACATGATAATTTTAGCTCTAACACTGATGATCCACCTACAAATGTGAACCGACGTTCAAAAATAAAACATTTGAAAACGGACCATTTTCCACATTTCTGAAGCATGACGTAATGGGGGGGTGTTATCTCTTTTGTCGAAAATCAGCCGTTTTTGCTCGAACATTAAATGCCTCCAAATGGTATTTAATTAACTTCCCGGGGTGAAGAAACTCTTTTTGAGAACTCAGAGTGAGTAAATTGGCCATTTTCATGCACTTTTAACCATTCCATAAATCTTGTGTTTTGGGCCCCTGGAAGCATGAAAATCACTTTAAACATGCTAATTTTAGCTCTAACACTGATGATCCACCTACAAATGTGAACTGACGTTCAAAAATAAAACATTTGAAAACGGACCATTTTCCACATTTCTGAAGCATGACGTAATGGGGGGGTGTTATCTCTTTTGTCGAAAATCAGCCGTTTTTGCTCGAACATTAAATGCCTCCAAATGGTATTTAATTAACTTCCCGAGCCCCTGGAAGCATGAAAATCACTTTAAACATGCTAATTTTAGCTCTAACACTGATGATCCACCTACAAATGTGAACTGACGTTCAAAAATAAAACATTTGAAAACGGACCATTTTCCACATTTCTGAAACATGACGTAATGGGGGGGTGTTATCTCTTTTGTCGAAAATCAGCCGTTTTTGCTCGAACATTAAATGCCTCCAAATGGTATTTAATTAACTTCCCGAGCCCCTGGAAGCATGAAAATCACTTTAAACATGCTAATTTTAGCTCTAACACTGATGATCCACCTACAAATGTGAACTGACGTTCAAAAATAAAACATTTGAAAACGGACCATTTTCCACATTTCTGAAGCATGACGTAATGGGGGGGGGTGTTATCTCTTTTGTCGAAAATCAGCCGTTTTTGCTCGAACATTAAATGCCTCCAAATGGTATTTAATTAACTTCCCGAGCCCCTGGAAGCATGAAAATCACTTTAAACATGCTAATTTTAGCTCTAACACTGATGATCCACCTACAAATGTGAACTGACGTTCAAAAATAAAACATTTGAAAACGGACCATTTTCCACATTTCTGAAGCATGACGTAATGGGGGGGTGTTATCTCTTTTGTCGAAAATCAGCCGTTTTTGCTCGAACATTAAATGCCTCCAAATGGTATTTAATTAACTTCCCGAGACCCTGGAAGCATGAAAATCACTTTAAACATGCTAATTTTAGCTCTAACACTGATGATCCACCTACAAATGTGAACTGACGTTCAAAAATAAAACATTTGAAAACGGACCATTTTCCACATTTCTGAAGCATGACGTAATGGGGGGGTGTTATCTCTTTTGTCGAAAATCAGACGTTTTTGCTCGAACATTAAATGCCTCCAAATGGTATTTAATTAACTTCCCGAGCCCCTGGAAGCATGAAAATCACTTTAAACATGCTAATTTTAGCTCTAACACTGATGATCCACCTACAAATGTGAACTGACGTTCAAAAATAAAACATTTGAAAACGGACCATTTTCCACATTTCTGAAGCATGACGTAATGGGGGGGTGTTATCTCTTTTGTCGAAAATCAGCCGTTTTTGCTCGAACATTAAATGCCTCCAAATGGTATTTAATTAACTTCCCGAGCCCCTGGAAGCATGAAAATCACTTTAAACATGCTAATTTTAGCTCTAACACTGATGATCCACCTACAAATGTGAACTGACGTTCAAAAATAAAACATTTGAAAACGGACCATTTTCCACATTTCTGAAGCATGACGTAATGGGGGGGTGTTATCTCTTTTGTCGAAAATCAGCCGTTTTTGCTCGAACATTAAATGCCTCCAAATGGTATTTAATTAACTTCCCGGGGTGAAGAAACCCTTTTTGAGAACTCAGAGTGAGTAAATTGGCCATTTTCATGCACTTTTAACCATTCCATAAATCTTGTGTTTTGGGCCCCTGGAAGCATGAAAATCACTTTAAACATGCTAATTTTAGCTCTAACACTGATGATCCACCTACAAATGTGAACTGACGTTCAAAAATAAAACATTTGAAAACGGACCATTTTCCACATTTCTGAAGCATGACGTAATGGGGGGGGTGTTATCTCTTTTGTCGAAAATCAGCCGTTTTTGCTCGAACATTAAATGCCTCCAAATGGTATTTAATTAACTTCCCGGGGTGAAGAAACCCTTTTTGAGAACTCAGAGTGAGTAAATTGGCCATTTTCATGCACTTTTAACCATTCCATAAATCTTGTGTTTTGGGCCCCTGGAAGCATGAAAATCACTTTAAAAATGCTAATTTTAGCTCTAACACTGATGATCCACCTACAAATGTGAACTGACGTTCAAAAATAAAACATTTGAAAACGGACCATTTTCCACATTTCTGAAGCATGACGTAATGGGGGGGTGTTATCTCTTTTGTCGAAAATCAGCCGCTTTTGCTCGAACATTAAATGCCTCCAAATGGTATTTAATTAACTTCCCGAGCCCCTGGAAGCATGAAAATCACTTTAAACATGCTAATTTTAGCTCTAACACTGATGATCCACCTACAAATGTGAACTGACGTTCAAAAATAAAACATTTGAAAACGGACCATTTTCCACATTTCTGAAGCATGACGTAATGGGGGGGTGTTATCTCTTTTGTCGAAAATCAGCCGTTTTTGCTCGAACATTAAATGCCTCCAAATGGTATTTAATTAACTTCCCGGGGTGAAGAAACCCTTTTTGAGAACTCAGAGTGAGTAAATTGGCCATTTTCATGCACTTTTAACCATTCCATAAATCTTGTGTTTTGGGCCCCTGGAAGCATGAAAATCACTTTAAACATGCTAATTTTAGCTCTAACACTGATGATCCACCTACAAATGTGAACTGACGTTCAAAAATAAAACATTTGAAAACGGACCATTTTCCACATTTCTGAAGCATGACGTAATGGGGGGGTGTTATCTCTTTTGTCGAAAATCAGCCGTTTTTGCTCGAATATTAAATGCCTCCAAATGGTATTTAATTAACTTCCCGGGGTGAAGAAACCCTTTTTGAGAACTCAGAGTGAGTAAATTGGCCATTTTCATGCACTTTTAACCATTCCATAAATCTTGTGTTTTGGGCCCCTGGAAGCATGAAAATCACATTAAACATGCTAATTTTAGCTCTAACACTGATGATCCACCTACAAATGTGAACTGACGTTCAAAAATAAAACATTTGAAAACGGACCATTTTCCACATTTCTGAAGCATGACGTAATGGGGGGGTGTTATCTCTTTTGTCGAAAATCAGCTGTTTTTGCTCGAACATTAAATGCCTCCAAATGGTATTTAATTAACTTCCCGAGCCCCTGGAAGCATGAAAATCACTTTAAACATGCTAATTTTAGCTCTAACACTGATGATCCACCTACAAATGTGAACTGACGTTCAAAAATAAAACATTTGAAAACGGACCATTTTCCACATTTCTGAAGCATGACGTAATGGGGGGGTGTTATCTCTTTTGTCGAAAATCAGCCGTCTTTGCTCGAACATTAAATGCCTCCAAATGGTATTTAATTAACTTCCCGAGCCCCTGGAAGCATGAAAATCACTTTAAACATGCTAATTTTAGCTCTAACACTGATGATCCACCTACAAATGTGAACTGACGTTCAAAAATAAAACATTTGAAAACGGACCATTTTCCACATTTCTGAAGCATGACGTGTAATGGGGGGGTGTTATCTCTTTTGTCGAAAATCAGCCGTTTTTGCTCGAACATTAAATGCCTCCAAATGGTATTTAATTAACTTCCCGAGCCCCTGGAAGCATGAAAATCACTTTAAACATGCTAATTTTAGCTCTAACACTGATGATCCACCTACAAATGTGAACTGACGTTCAAAAATAAAACATTTGAAAACGGACCATTTTCCACATTTCTGAAGCATGACGTAATGGGGGGGTGTTATCTCTTTTGTCGAAAATCAGCCGTTTTTGCTCGAACATTAAATGCCTCCAAATGGTATTTAATTAACTTCCCGGGGTGAAGAAACCCTTTTTGAGAACTCAGAGTGAGTAAATTGGCCATTTTCATGCACTTTTAACCATTCCATAAATCTTGTGTTTTGGGCCCCTGGAAGCATGAAAATCACTTTAAACATGCTAATTTTAGCTCTAACACTGATGATCCACCTACAAATGTGAACTGACGTTCAAAAATAAAACATTTGAAAACGGACCATTTTCCACATTTCTGAAGCATGACGTAATGGGGGGGTGTTATCTCTTTTGTCGAAAATCAGCCGTTTTTGCTCGAACATTAAATGCCTCCAAATGGTATTTAATTAACTTCCCGAGCCCCTGGAAGCATGAAAATCACTTTAAACATGCTAATTTTAGCTCTAACACTGATGATCCACCTACAAGTGTGAACTGACGTTCAAAAATAAAACATTTGAAAACGGACCATTTTCCACATTTCTGAAGCATGACGTAATGGGGGGGTGTTATCTCTTTTGTCGAAAATCAGCCGTTTTTGCTCGAACATTAAATGCCTCCAAATGGTATTTAATTAACTTCCCGAGCCCCTGGAAGCATGAAAATCACTTTAAACATGCTAATTTTAGCTCTAACACTGATGATCCACCTACAAATGTGAACTGACGTTCAAAAATAAAACATTTGAAAACGGACCATTTTCCACATTTCTGAAGCATAACGTAATGGGGGGGTGTTATCTCTTTTGTCGAAAATCAGCCGTTTTTGCTCGAACATTAAATGCCTCCAAATGGTATTTAATTAACTTCCCGAGCCCCTGGAAGCATGAAAATCACTTTAAACATGCTAATTTTAGCTCTAACACTGATGATCCACCTACAAATGTGAACTGACGTTCAAAAATGAAACATTTGAAAACGGACCATTTTCCACATTTCTGAAGCATGACGTAATGGGGGGGTGTTATCTCTTTTGTCGAAAATCAGCCGTTTTTGCTCGAACATTAAATGCCTCCAAATGGTATTTAATTAACTTCCCGAGCCCCTGGAAGCATGAAACTCACTTTAAACATGCTAATTTTAGCTCTAACACTGATGATCCACCTACAAATGTGAACTGACGTTCAAAAATAAAACATTTGAAAACGGACCATTTTCCACATTTCTGAAGCATGACGTAATGGGGGGGTGCTATCTCTTTTGTCGAAAATCAGCCGTTTTTGCTCGAACATTAAATGCCTCCAAATGGTATTTAATTAACTTCCCGAGCCCCTGGAAGCATGAAAATCACTTTAAACATGCTAATTTTAGCTCTAACACTGATGATCCACCTACAAATGTGAACTGACGTTCAAAAATAAAACATTTGAAAACGGACCATTTTCCACATTTCTGAAGCATGACGTAATGGGGGGGTGTTATCTCTTTTGTCGAAAATCAGCGGTTTTTGCTCGAACATTAAATGCCTCCAAATGGTATTTAATTAACTTCCCGGGGTGAAGAAACCCTTTTTGAGAACTCAGAGTGAGTAAATTGGCCATTTTCATGCACTTTTAACCATTCCATAAATCTTGTGTTTTGGGCCCCTGGAAGCATGAAAATCACTTTAAACATGCTAATTTTAGCTCTAACACTGATGATCCACCTACAAATGTGAACTGACGTTCAAAAATAAAACATTTGAAAACTGACCATTTTCCACATTTCTGAAGCATGACGTAATGGGGGGGTGTTATCTCTTTTGTCGAAAATCAGCCGTTTTTGCTCGAACATTAAATGCCTCCAAATGGTATTTAATTAACTTCCCGAGCCCCTGGAAGCATGAAAATCACTTTAAACATGCTAATTTTAGCTCTAACACTGATGATCCACCTACAAATGTGAACTGACGTTCAAAAATAAAACATTTGAAAACGGACCATTTTCCACATTTCTGAAGCATGACGTAATGGGGGGGTGTTATCTCTTTTGTCGAAAATCAGCCGTTTTTGCTCGAACATTAAATGCCTCCAAATGGTATTTAATTAACTTCCCGAGCCCCTGGAAGCATGAAAATCACTTTAAACATGCTAATTTTAGCTCTAACACTGATGATCCACCTACAAATGTGAACTGACGTTCAAAAATAAAACATTTGAAAACGGACCATTTTCCACATTTCTGAAGCATGACGTAATGGGGGGGTGTTATCTCTTTTGTCGAAAATCAGCCGTTTTTGCTCGAACATTAAATGCCTCCAAATGGTATTTAATTAACTTCCCGGGGTGAAGAAACCCTTTTTGAGAACTCAGAGTGAGTAAATTGGCCATTTTCATGCACTTTTAACCATTCCATAAATCTTGTGTTTTGGGCCCCTGGAAGCATGAAAATCACTTTAAACATGCTAATTTTAGCTCTAACACTGATGATCCACCTACAAATGTGAACTGACGTTCAAAAATAAAACATTTGAAAACGGACCATTTTCCACATTTCTGAAGCATGACGTAATGGGGGGGGTGTTATCTCTTTTGTCGAAAATCAGCCGTTTTTGCTCGAACATTAAATGCCTCCAAATGGTATTTAATTAACTTCCCGGGGTGAAGAAACCCTTTTTGAGAACTCAGAGTGAGTAAATTGGCCATTTTCATGCACTTTTAACCATTCCATAAATCTTGTGTTTTGGGCCCCTGGAAGCATGAAAATCACTTTAAAAATGCTAATTTTAGCTCTAACACTGATGATCCACCTACAAATGTGAACTGACGTTCAAAAATAAAACATTTGAAAACGGACCATTTTCCACATTTCTGAAGCATGACGTAATGGGGGGGTGTTATCTCTTTTGTCGAAAATCAGCCGCTTTTGCTCGAACATTAAATGCCTCCAAATGGTATTTAATTAACTTCCCGAGCCCCTGGAAGCATGAAAATCACTTTAAACATGCTAATTTTAGCTCTAACACTGATGATCCACCTACAAATGTGAACTGACGTTCAAAAATAAAACATTTGAAAACGGACCATTTTCCACATTTCTGAAGCATGACGTAATGGGGGGGTGTTATCTCTTTTGTCGAAAATCAGCCGTTTTTGCTCGAACATTAAATGCCTCCAAATGGTATTTAATTAACTTCCCGGGGTGAAGAAACCCTTTTTGAGAACTCAGAGTGAGTAAATTGGCCATTTTCATGCACTTTTAACCATTCCATAAATCTTGTGTTTTGGGCCCCTGGAAGCATGAAAATCACTTTAAACATGCTAATTTTAGCTCTAACACTGATGATCCACCTACAAATGTGAACTGACGTTCAAAAATAAAACATTTGAAAACGGACCATTTTCCACATTTCTGAAGCATGACGTAATGGGGGGGTGTTATCTCTTTTGTCGAAAATCAGCCGTTTTTGCTCGAACATTAAATGCCTCCAAATGGTATTTAATTAACTTCCCGAGCCCCTGGAAGCATGAAAATCACTTTAAACATGCTAATTTTAGCTCTAACACTGATGATCCACCTACAAATGTGAACTGACGTTCAAAAATAAAACATTTGAAAACGGACCATTTTCCACATTTCTGAAACATGACGTAATGGGGGGGTGTTATCTCTTTTGTCGAAAATCAGCCGTTTTTGCTCGAACATTAAATGCCTCCAAATGGTATTTAATTAACTTCCCGAGCCCCTGGAAGCATGAAAATCACTTTAAACATGCTAATTTTAGCTCTAACACTGATGATCCACCTACAAATGTGAACTGACGTTCAAAAATAAAACATTTGAAAACGGACCATTTTCCACATTTCTGAAGCATGACGTAATGGGGGGGGGTGTTATCTCTTTTGTCGAAAATCAGCCGTTTTTGCTCGAACATTAAATGCCTCCAAATGGTATTTAATTAACTTCCCGAGCCCCTGGAAGCATGAAAATCACTTTAAACATGCTAATTTTAGCTCTAACACTGATGATCCACCTACAAATGTGAACTGACGTTCAAAAATAAAACATTTGAAAACGGACCATTTTCCACATTTCTGAAGCATGAAGTAATGGGGGGGTGTTATCTCTTTTGTCGAAAATCAGCCGTTTTTGCTCGAACATTAAATGCCTACAAATGGTATTTAATTAACTTCCCGAGACCCTGGAAGCATGAAAATCACTTTAAACATGCTAATTTTAGCTCTAACACTGATGATCCACCTACAAATGTGAACTGACGTTCAAAAATAAAACATTTGAAAACGGACCATTTTCCACATTTCTGAAGCATGACGTAATGGGGGGGTGTTATCTCTTTTGTCGAAAATCAGACGTTTTTGCTCGAACATTAAATGCCTCCAAATGGTATTTAATTAACTTCCCGAGCCCCTGGAAGCATGAAAATCACTTTAAACATGCTAATTTTAGCTCTAACACTGATGATCCACCTACAAATGTGAACTGACGTTCAAAAATAAAACATTTGAAAACGGACCATTTTCCACATTTCTGAAGCATGACGTAATGGGGGGGTGTTATCTCTTTTGTCGAAAATCAGCCGTTTTTGCTCGAACATTAAATGCCTCCAAATGGTATTTAATTAACTTCCCGAGCCCCTGGAAGCATGAAAATCACTTTAAACATGCTAATTTTAGCTCTAACACTGATGATCCACCTACAAATGTGAACTGACGTTCAAAAATAAAACATTTGAAAACGGACCATTTTCCACATTTCTGAAGCATGACGTAATGGGGGGGTGTTATCTCTTTTGTCGAAAATCAGCCGTTTTTGCTCGAACATTAAATGCCTCCAAATGGTATTTAATTAACTTCCCGGGGTGAAGAAACCCTTTTTGAGAACTCAGAGTGAGTAAATTGGCCATTTTCATGCACTTTTAACCATTCCATAAATCTTGTGTTTTGGGCCCCTGGAAGCATGAAAATCACTTTAAACATGCTAATTTTAGCTCTAACACTGATGATCCACCTACAAATGTGAACTGACGTTCAAAAATAAAACATTTGAAAACGGACCATTTTCCACATTTCTGAAGCATGACGTAATGGGGGGGGTGTTATCTCTTTTGTCGAAAATCAGCCGTTTTTGCTCGAACATTAAATGCCTCCAAATGGTATTTAATTAACTTCCCGGGGTGAAGAAACCCTTTTTGAGAACTCAGAGTGAGTAAATTGGCCATTTTCATGCACTTTTAACCATTCCATAAATCTTGTGTTTTGGGCCCCTGGAAGCATGAAAATCACTTTAAAAATGCTAATTTTAGCTCTAACACTGATGATCCACCTACAAATGTGAACTGACGTTCAAAAATAAAACATTTGAAAACGGACCATTTTCCACATTTCTGAAGCATGACGTAATGGGGGGGTGTTATCTCTTTTGTCGAAAATCAGCCGCTTTTGCTCGAACATTAAATGCCTCCAAATGGTATTTAATTAACTTCCCGAGCCCCTGGAAGCATGAAAATCACTTTAAACATGCTAATTTTAGCTCTAACACTGATGATCCACCTACAAATGTGAACTGACGTTCAAAAATAAAACATTTGAAAACGGACCATTTTCCACATTTCTGAAGCATGACGTAATGGGGGGGTGTTATCTCTTTTGTCGAAAATCAGCCGTTTTTGCTCGAACATTAAATGCCTCCAAATGGTATTTAATTAACTTCCCGGGGTGAAGAAACCCTTTTTGAGAACTCAGAGTGAGTAAATTGGCCATTTTCATGCACTTTTAACCATTCCATAAATCTTGTGTTTTGGGCCCCTGGAAGCATGAAAATCACTTTAAACATGCTAATTTTAGCTCTAACACTGATGATCCACCTACAAATGTGAACTGACGTTCAAAAATAAAACATTTGAAAACGGACCATTTTCCACATTTCTGAAGCATGACGTAATGGGGGGGTGTTATCTCTTTTGTCGAAAATCAGCCGTTTTTGCTCGAATATTAAATGCCTCCAAATGGTATTTAATTAACTTCCCGGGGTGAAGAAACCCTTTTTGAGAACTCAGAGTGAGTAAATTGGCCATTTTCATGCACTTTTAACCATTCCATAAATCTTGTGTTTTGGGCCCCTGGAAGCATGAAAATCACATTAAACATGCTAATTTTAGCTCTAACACTGATGATCCACCTACAAATGTGAACTGACGTTCAAAAATAAAACATTTGAAAACGGACCATTTTCCACATTTCTGAAGCATGACGTAATGGGGGGGTGTTATCTCTTTTGTCGAAAATCAGCTGTTTTTGCTCGAACATTAAATGCCTCCAAATGGTATTTAATTAACTTCCCGAGCCCCTGGAAGCATGAAAATCACTTTAAACATGCTAATTTTAGCTCTAACACTGATGATCCACCTACAAATGTGAACTGACGTTCAAAAATAAAACATTTGAAAACGGACCATTTTCCACATTTCTGAAGCATGACGTAATGGGGGGGTGTTATCTCTTTTGTCGAAAATCAGCCGTTTTTGCTCGAACATTAAATGCCTCCAAATGGTATTTAATTAACTTCCCGAGCCCCTGGAAGCATGAAAATCACTTTAAACATGCTAATTTTAGCTCTAACACTGATGATCCACCTACAAATGTGAACTGACGTTCAAAAATAAAACATTTGAAAACGGACCATTTTCCACATTTCTGAAGCATGACGTGTAATGGGGGGGTGTTATCTCTTTTGTCGAAAATCAGCCGTTTTTGCTCGAACATTAAATGCCTCCAAATGGTATTTAATTAACTTCCCGAGCCCCTGGAAGCATGAAAATCACTTTAAACATGCTAATTTTAGCTCTAACACTGATGATCCACCTACAAATGTGAACTGACGTTCAAAAATAAAACATTTGAAAACGGACCATTTTCCACATTTCTGAAGCATGACGTAATGGGGGGGTGTTATCTCTTTTGTCGAAAATCAGCCGTTTTTGCTCGAACATTAAATGCCTCCAAATGGTATTTAATTAACTTCCCGGGGTGAAGAAACCCTTTTTGAGAACTCAGAGTGAGTAAATTGGCCATTTTCATGCACTTTTAACCATTCCATAAATCTTGTGTTTTGGGCCCCTGGAAGCATGAAAATCACTTTAAACATGCTAATTTTAGCTCTAACACTGATGATCCACCTACAAATGTGAACTGACGTTCAAAAATAAAACATTTGAAAACGGACCATTTTCCACATTTCTGAAGCATGACGTAATGGGGGGGTGTTATCTCTTTTGTCGAAAATCAGCCGTTTTTGCTCGAACATTAAATGCCTCCAAATGGTATTTAATTAACTTCCCGAGCCCCTGGAAGCATGAAAATCACTTTAAACATGCTAATTTTAGCTCTAACACTGATGATCCACCTACAAGTGTGAACTGACGTTCAAAAATAAAACATTTGAAAACGGACCATTTTCCACATTTCTGAAGCATGACGTAATGGGGGGGTGTTATCTCTTTTGTCGAAAATCAGCCGTTTTTGCTCGAACATTAAATGCCTCCAAATGGTATTTAATTAACTTCCCGAGCCCCTGGAAGCATGAAAATCACTTTAAACATGCTAATTTTAGCTCTAACACTGATGATCCACCTACAAATGTGAACTGACGTTCAAAAATAAAACATTTGAAAACGGACCATTTTCCACATTTCTGAAGCATAACGTAATGGGGGGGTGTTATCTCTTTTGTCGAAAATCAGCCGTTTTTGCTCGAACATTAAATGCCTCCAAATGGTATTTAATTAACTTCCCGAGCCCCTGGAAGCATGAAAATCACTTTAAACATGCTAATTTTAGCTCTAACACTGATGATCCACCTACAAATGTGAACTGACGTTCAAAAATAAAACATTTGAAAACGGACCATTTTCCACATTTCTGAAGCATGACGTAATGGGGGGGTGTTATCTCTTTTGTCGAAAATCAGCCGTTTTTGCTCGAACATTAAATGCCTCCAAATGGTATTTAATTAACTTCCCGAGCCCCTGGAAGCATGAAACTCACTTTAAACATGCTAATTTTAGCTCTAACACTGATGATCCACCTACAAATGTGAACTGACGTTCAAAAATAAAACATTTGAAAACGGACCATTTTCCACATTTCTGAAGCATGACGTAATGGGGGGGTGCTATCTCTTTTGTCGAAAATCAGCCGTTTTTGCTCGAACATTAAATGCCTCCAAATGGTATTTAATTAACTTCCCGAGCCCCTGGAAGCATGAAAATCACTTTAAACATGCTAATTTTAGCTCTAACACTGATGATCCACCTACAAATGTGAACTGACGTTCAAAAATAAAACATTTGAAAACGGACCATTTTCCACATTTCTGAAGCATGACGTAATGGGGGGGTGTTATCTCTTTTGTCGAAAATCAGCCGTTTTTGCTCGAACATTAAATGCCTCCAAATGGTATTTAATTAACTTCCCGGGGTGAAGAAACCCTTTTTGAGAACTCAGAGTGAGTAAATTGGCCATTTTCATGCACTTTTAACCATTCCATAAATCTTGTGTTTTGGGCCCCTGGAAGCATGAAAATCACTTTAAACATGCTAATTTTAGCTCTAACACTGATGATCCACCTACAAATGTGAACTGACGTTCAAAAATAAAACATTTGAAAACGGACCATTTTCCACATTTCTGAAGCATGACGTAATGGGGGGGGTGTTATCTCTTTTGTCGAAAATCAGCCGTTTTTGCTCGAACATTAAATGCCTCCAAATGGTATTTAATTAACTTCCCGGGGTGAAGAAACCCTTTTTGAGAACTCAGAGTGAGTAAATTGGCCATTTTCATGCACTTTTAACCATTCCATAAATCTTGTGTTTTGGGCCCCTGGAAGCATGAAAATCACTTTAAAAATGCTAATTTTAGCTCTAACACTGATGATCCACCTACAAATGTGAACTGACGTTCAAAAATAAAACATTTGAAAACGGACCATTTTCCACATTTCTGAAGCATGACGTAATGGGGGGGTGTTATCTCTTTTGTCGAAAATCAGCCGCTTTTGCTCGAACATTAAATGCCTCCAAATGGTATTTAATTAACTTCCCGAGCCCCTGGAAGCATGAAAATCACTTTAAACATGCTAATTTTAGCTCTAACACTGATGATCCACCTACAAATGTGAACTGACGTTCAAAAATAAAACATTTGAAAACGGACCATTTTCCACATTTCTGAAGCATGACGTAATGGGGGGGTGTTATCTCTTTTGTCGAAAATCAGCCGTTTTTGCTCGAACATTAAATGCCTCCAAATGGTATTTAATTAACTTCCCGGGGTGAAGAAACCCTTTTTGAGAACTCAGAGTGAGTAAATTGGCCATTTTCATGCACTTTTAACCATTCCATAAATCTTGTGTTTTGGGCCCCTGGAAGCATGAAAATCACTTTAAACATGCTAATTTTAGCTCTAACACTGATGATCCACCTACAAATGTGAACTGACGTTCAAAAATAAAACATTTGAAAACGGACCATTTTCCACATTTCTGAAGCATGACGTAATGGGGGGGTGTTATCTCTTTTGTCGAAAATCAGCCGTTTTTGCTCGAATATTAAATGCCTCCAAATGGTATTTAATTAACTTCCCGGGGTGAAGAAACCCTTTTTGAGAACTCAGAGTGAGTAAATTGGCCATTTTCATGCACTTTTAACCATTCCATAAATCTTGTGTTTTGGGCCCCTGAAAGCATGAAAATCACATTAAACATGCTAATTTTAGCTCTAACACTGATGATCCACCTACAAATGTGAACTGACGTTCAAAAATAAAACATTTGAAAACGGACCATTTTCCACATTTCTGAAGCATGACGTAATGGGGGGGTGTTATCTCTTTTGTCGAAAATCAGCTGTTTTTGCTCGAACATTAAATGCCTCCAAATGGTATTTAATTAACTTCCCGAGCCCCTGGAAGCATGAAAATCACTTTAAACATGCTAATTTTAGCTCTAACACTGATGATCCACCTACAAATGTGAACTGACGTTCAAAAATAAAACATTTGAAAACGGACCATTTTCCACATTTCTGAAGCATGACGTAATGGGGGGGTGTTATCTCTTTTGTCGAAAATCAGCCGTTTTTGCTCGAACATTAAATGCCTCCAAATGGTATTTAATTAACTTCCCGAGCCCCTGGAAGCATGAAAATCACTTTAAACATGCTAATTTTAGCTCTAACACTGATGATCCACCTACAAATGTGAACTGACGTTCAAAAATAAAACATTTGAAAACGGACCATTTTCCACATTTCTGAAGCATGACGTGTAATGGGGGGGTGTTATCTCTTTTGTCGAAAATCAGCCGTTTTTGCTCGAACATTAAATGCCTCCAAATGGTATTTAATTAACTTCCCGAGCCCCTGGAAGCATGAAAATCACTTTAAACATGCTAATTTTAGCTCTAACACTGATGATCCACCTACAAATGTGAACTGACGTTCAAAAATAAAACATTTGAAAACGGACCATTTTCCAAATTTCTGAAGCATGACGTAATGGGGGGGTGTTATCTCTTTTGTCGAAAATCAGCCGTTTTTGCTCGAACATTAAATGCCTCCAAATGGTATTTAATTAACTTCCCGGGGTGAAGAAACCCTTTTTGAGAACTCAGAGTGAGTAAATTGGCCATTTTCATGCACTTTTAACCATTCCATAAATCTTGTGTTTTGGGCCCCTGGAAGCATGAAAATCACTTTAAACATGCTAATTTTAGCTCTAACACTGATGATCCACCTACAAATGTGAACTGACGTTCAAAAATAAAACATTTGAAAACGGACCATTTTCCACATTTCTGAAGCATGACGTAATGGGGGGGTGTTATCTCTTTTGTCGAAAATCAGCCGTTTTTGCTCGAACATTAAATGCCTCCAAATGGTATTTAATTAACTTCCCGAGCCCCTGGAAGCATGAAAATCACTTTAAACATGCTAATTTTAGCTCTAACACTGATGATCCACCTACAAGTGTGAACTGACGTTCAAAAATAAAACATTTGAAAACGGACCATTTTCCACATTTCTGAAGCATGACGTAATGGGGGGGTGTTATCTCTTTTGTCGAAAATCAGCCGTTTTTGCTCGAACATTAAATGCCTCCAAATGGTATTTAATTAACTTCCCGAGCCCCTGGAAGCATGAAAATCACTTTAAACATGCTAATTTTAGCTCTAACACTGATGATCCACCTACAAATGTGAACTGACGTTCAAAAATAAAACATTTGAAAACGGACCATTTTCCACATTTCTGAAGCATAACGTAATGGGGGGGTGTTATCTCTTTTGTCGAAAATCAGCCGTTTTTGCTCGAACATTAAATGCCTCCAAATGGTATTTAATTAACTTCCCGAGCCCCTGGAAGCATGAAAATCACTTTAAACATGCTAATTTTAGCTCTAACACTGATGATCCACCTACAAATGTGAACTGACGTTCAAAAATAAAACATTTGAAAACGGACCATTTTCCACATTTCTGAAGCATGACGTAATGGGGGGGTGTTATCTCTTTTGTCGAAAATCAGCCGTTTTTGCTCGAACATTAAATGCCTCCAAATGGTATTTAATTAACTTCCCGAGCCCCTGGAAGCATGAAACTCACTTTAAACATGCTAATTTTAGCTCTAACACTGATGATCCACCTACAAATGTGAACTGACGTTCAAAAATAAAACATTTGAAAACGGACCATTTTCCACATTTCTGAAGCATGACGTAATGGGGGGGTGCTATCTCTTTTGTCGAAAATCAGCCGTTTTTGCTCGAACATTAAATGCCTCCAAATGGTATTTAATTAACTTCCCGAGCCCCTGGAAGCATGAAAATCACTTTAAACATGCTAATTTTAGCTCTAACACTGATGATCCACCTACAAATGTGAACTGACGTTCAAAAATAAAACATTTGAAAACGGACCATTTTCCACATTTCTGAAGCATGACGTAATGGGGGGGTGTTATCTCTTTTGTCGAAAATCAGCGGTTTTTGCTCGAACATTAAATGCCTCCAAATGGTATTTAATTAACTTCCCGGGGTGAAGAAACCCTTTTTGAGAACTCAGAGTGAGTAAATTGGCCATTTTCATGCACTTTTAACCATTCCATAAATCTTGTGTTTTGGGCCCCTGGAAGCATGAAAATCACTTTAAACATGCTAATTTTAGCTCTAACACTGATGATCCACCTACAAATGTGAACTGACGTTCAAAAATAAAACATTTGAAAACTGACCATTTTCCACATTTCTGAAGCATGACGTAATGGGGGGGTGTTATCTCTTTTGTCGAAAATCAGCCGTTTTTGCTCGAACATTAAATGCCTCCAAATGGTATTTAATTAACTTCCCGAGCCCCTGGAAGCATGAAAATCACTTTAAACATGCTAATTTTAGCTCTAACACTGATGATCCACCTACAAATGTGAACTGACGTTCAAAAATAAAACATTTGAAAACGGACCATTTTCCACATTTCTGAAGCATGACGTAATGGGGGGGTGTTATCTCTTTTGTCGAAAATCAGCCGTTTTTGCTCGAACATTAAATGCCTCCAAATGGTATTTAATTAACTTCCCGAGCCCCTGGAAGCATGAAAATAACTTTAAACATGCTAATTTTAGCTCTAACACTGATGATCCACCTACAAATGTGAACTGACGTTCAAAAATAAAACATTTGAAAACGGACCATTTTCCACATTTCTGAAGCATGACGTAATGGGGGGGTGTTATCTCTTTTGTCGAAAATCAGCCGTTTTTGCTCGAACATTAAATGCCTCCAAATGGTATTTAATTAACTTCCCGGGGTGAAGAAACCCTTTTTGAGAACTCAGAGTGAGTAAATTGGCCATTTTCATGCACTTTTAACCATTCCATAAATCTTGTGTTTTGGGCCCCTGGAAGCATGAAAATCACTTTAAACATGCTAATTTTAGCTCTAACACTGATGATCCACCTACAAATGTGAACTGACGTTCAAAAATAAAACATTTGAAAACGGACCATTTTCCACATTTCTGAAGCATGACGTAATGGGGGGGGTGTTATCTCTTTTGTCGAAAATCAGCCGTTTTTGCTCGAACATTAAATGCCTCCAAATGGTATTTAATTAACTTCCCGGGGTGAAGAAACCCTTTTTGAGAACTCAGAGTGAGTAAATTGGCCATTTTCATGCACTTTTAACCATTCCATAAATCTTGTGTTTTGGGCCCCTGGAAGCATGAAAATCACTTTAAAAATGCTAATTTTAGCTCTAACACTGATGATCCACCTACAAATGTGAACTGACGTTCAAAAATAAAACATTTGAAAACGGACCATTTTCCACATTTCTGAAGCATGACGTAATGGGGGGGTGTTATCTCTTTTGTCGAAAATCAGCCGCTTTTGCTCGAACATTAAATGCCTCCAAATGGTATTTAATTAACTTCCCGAGCCCCTGGAAGCATGAAAATCACTTTAAACATGCTAATTTTAGCTCTAACACTGATGATCCACCTACAAATGTGAACTGACGTTCAAAAATAAAACATTTGAAAACGGACCATTTTCCACATTTCTGAAGCATGACGTAATGGGGGGGTGTTATCTCTTTTGTCGAAAATCAGCCGTTTTTGCTCGAACATTAAATGCCTCCAAATGGTATTTAATTAACTTCCCGGGGTGAAGAAACCCTTTTTGAGAACTCAGAGTGAGTAAATTGGCCATTTTCATGCACTTTTAACCATTCCATAAATCTTGTGTTTTGGGCCCCTGGAAGCATGAAAATCACTTTAAACATGCTAATTTTAGCTCTAACACTGATGATCCACCTACAAATGTGAACTGACGTTCAAAAATAAAACATTTGAAAACGGACCATTTTCCACATTTCTGAAGCATGACGTAATGGGGGGGTGTTATCTCTTTTGTCGAAAATCAGCCGTTTTTGCTCGAATATTAAATGCCTCCAAATGGTATTTAATTAACTTCCCGGGGTGAAGAAACCCTTTTTGAGAACTCAGAGTGAGTAAATTGGCCATTTTCATGCACTTTTAACCATTCCATAAATCTTGTGTTTTGGGCCCCTGGAAGCATGAAAATCACATTAAACATGCTAATTTTAGCTCTAACACTGATGATCCACCTACAAATGTGAACTGACGTTCAAAAATAAAACATTTGAAAACGGACCATTTTCCACATTTCTGAAGCATGACGTAATGGGGGGGTGTTATCTCTTTTGTCGAAAATCAGCTGTTTTTGCTCGAACATTAAATGCCTCCAAATGGTATTTAATTAACTTCCCGAGCCCCTGGAAGCATGAAAATCACTTTAAACATGCTAATTTTAGCTCTAACACTGATGATCCACCTACAAATGTGAACTGACGTTCAAAAATAAAACATTTGAAAACCGACCATTTTCCACATTTCTGAAGCATGACGTAATGGGGGGGTGTTATCTCTTTTGTCGAAAATCAGCCGTTTTTGCTCGAACATTAAATGCCTCCAAATGGTATTTAATTAACTTCCCGAGCCCCTGGAAGCATGAAAATCACTTTAAACATGCTAATTTTAGCTCTAACACTGATGATCCACCTACAAATGTGAACTGACGTTCAAAAATAAAACATTTGAAAACGGACCATTTTCCACATTTCTGAAGCATGACGTGTAATGGGGGGGTGTTATCTCTTTTGTCGAAAATCAGCCGTTTTTGCTCGAACATTAAATGCCTCCAAATGGTATTTAATTAACTTCCCGAGCCCCTGGAAGCATGAAAATCACTTTAAACATGCTAATTTTAGCTCTAACACTGATGATCCACCTACAAATGTGAACTGACGTTCAAAAATAAAACATTTGAAAACGGACCATTTTCCACATTTCTGAAGCATGACGTAATGGGGGGGTGTTATCTCTTTTGTCGAAAATCAGCCGTTTTTGCTCGAACATTAAATGCCTCCAAATGGTATTTAATTAACTTCCCGGGGTGAAGAAACCCTTTTTGAGAACTCAGAGTGAGTAAATTGGCCATTTTCATGCACTTTTAACCATTCCATAAATCTTGTGTTTTGGGCCCCTGGAAGCATGAAAATCACTTTAAACATGCTAATTTTAGCTCTAACACTGATGATCCACCTACAAATGTGAACTGACGTTCAAAAATAAAACATTTGAAAACGGACCATTTTCCACATTTCTGAAGCATGACGTAATGGGGGGGTGTTATCTCTTTTGTCGAAAATCAGGCGTTTTTGCTCGAACATTAAATGCCTCCAAATGGTATTTAATTAACTTCCCGAGCCCCTGGAAGCATGAAAATCACTTTAAACATGCTAATTTTAGCTCTAACACTGATGATCCACCTACAAGTGTGAACTGACGTTCAAAAATAAAACATTTGAAAACGGACCATTTTCCACATTTCTGAAGCATGACGTAATGGGGGGGTGTTATCTCTTTTGTCGAAAATCAGCCGTTTTTGCTCGAACATTAAATGCCTCCAAATGGTATTTAATTAACTTCCCGAGCCCCTGGAAGCATGAAAATCACTTTAAACATGCTAATTTTAGCTCTAACACTGATGATCCACCTACAAATGTGAACTGATGTTCAAAAATAAAACATTTGAAAACGGACCATTTTCCACATTTCTGAAGCATAACGTAATGGGGGGGTGTTATCTCTTTTGTCGAAAATCAGCCGTTTTTGCTCGAACATTAAATGCCTCCAAATGGTATTTAATTAACTTCCCGAGCCCCTGGAAGCATGAAAATCACTTTAAACATGCTAATTTTAGCTCTAACACTGATGATCCACCTACAAATGTGAACTGACGTTCAAAAATAAAACATTTGAAAACGGACCATTTTCCACATTTCTGAAGCATGACGTAATGGGGGGGTGTTATCTCTTTTGTCGAAAATCAGCCGTTTTTGCTCGAACATTAAATGCCTCCAAATGGTATTTAATTAACTTCCCGAGCCCCTGGAAGCATGAAACTCACTTTAAACATGCTAATTTTAGCTCTAACACTGATGATCCACCTACAAATGTGAACTGACGTTCAAAAATAAAACATTTGAAAACGGACCATTTTCCACATTTCTGAAGCATGACGTAATGGGGGGGTGCTATCTCTTTTGTCGAAAATCAGCCGTTTTTGCTCGAACATTAAATGCCTCCAAATGGTATTTAATTAACTTCCCGAGCCCCTGGAAGCATGAAAATCACTTTAAACATGCTAATTTTAGCTCTAACACTGATGATCCACCTACAAATGTGAACTGACGTTCAAAAATAAAACATTTGAAAACGGACCATTTTCCACATTTCTGAAGCATGACGTAATGGGGGGGTGTTATCTCTTTTGTCGAAAATCAGCGGTTTTTGCTCGAACATTAAATGCCTCCAAATGGTATTTAATTAACTTCCCGGGGTGAAGAAACCCTTTTTGAGAACTCAGAGTGAGTAAATTGGCCATTTTCATGCACTTTTAACCATTCCATAAATCTTGTGTTTTGGGCCCCTGGAAGCATGAAAATCACTTTAAACATGCTAATTTTAGCTCTAACACTGATGATCCACCTACAAATGTGAACTGACGTTCAAAAATAAAACATTTGAAAACTGACCATTTTCCACATTTCTGAAGCATGACGTAATGGGGGGGTGTTATCTCTTTTGTCGAAAATCAGCCGTTTTTGCTCGAACATTAAATGCCTCCAAATGGTATTTAATTAACTTCCCGAGCCCCTGGAAGCATGAAAATCACTTTAAACATGCTAATTTTAGCTCTAACACTGATGATCCACCTACAAATGTGAACTGACGTTCAAAAATAAAACATTTGAAAACGGACCATTTTCCACATTTCTGAAGCATGACGTAATGGGGGGGTGTTATCTCTTTTGTCGAAAATCAGCCGTTTTTGCTCGAACATTAAATGCCTCCAAAGGGTATTTAATTAACTTCCCGAGCCCCTGGAAGCATGAAAATCACTTTAAACATGCTAATTTTAGCTCTAACACTGATGATCCACCTACAAATGTGAACTGACGTTCAAAAATAAAACATTTGAAAACGGACCATTTTCCACATTTCTGAAGCATGACGTAATGGGGGGGTGTTATCTCTTTTGTCGAAAATCAGCCGTTTTTGCTCGAACATTAAATGCCTCCAAATGGTATTTAATTAACTTCCCGAGCCCCTGGAAGCATGAAAATCACTTTAAACATGCTAATTTTAGCTCTAACACTGATGATCCACCTACAAATGTGAACTGACGTTCAAAAATAAAACATTTGAAAACGGACCATTTTCCACATTTCTGAAGCATGACGTAATGGGGGGGTGTTATCTCTTTTGTCGAAAATCAGCCGTTTTTGCTCGAACATTAAATGCCTCCAAATGGTATTTAATTAACTTCCCGAGCCCCTGGAAGCATGAAAATCACTTTAAACATGCTAATTTTAGCTCTAACACTGATGATCCACCTACAAATGTGAACTGACGTTCAAAAATAAAACATTTGAAAACGGACCATTTTCCACATTTCTGAAGCATGACGTAATGGGGGGGTGTTATCTCTTTTGTCGAAAATCAGCCGTTTTTGCTCGAACATTAAATGCCTCCAAATGGTATTTAATTAACTTCCCGAGCCCCTGGAAGCATGAAAATCACTTTAAACATGCTAATTTTAGCTCTAACACTGATGATCCACCTACAAATGTGAACTGACGTTCAAAAATAAAACATTTGAAAACGGACCATTTTCCACATTTCTGAAGCATGACGTGTAATGGGGGGGTGTTATCTCTTTTGTCGAAAATCAGCCGTTTTTGCTCGAACATTAAATGCCTCCAAATGGTATTTAATTAACTTCCCGAGCCCCTGGAAGCATGAAAATCACTTTAAACATGCTAATTTTAGCTCTAACACTGATGATCCACCTACAAATGTGAACTGACGTTCAAAAATAAAACATTTGAAAACGGACCATTTTCCACATTTCTGAAGCATGACGTAATGGGGGGGTGTTATCTCTTTTGTCGAAAATCAGCCGTTTTTGCTCGAACATTAAATGCCTCCAAATGGTATTTAATTAACTTCCCGGGGTGAAGAAACCCTTTTTGAGAACTCAGAGTGAGTAAATTGGCCATTTTCATGCACTTTTAACCATTCCATAAATCTTGTGTTTTGGGCCCCTGGAAGCATGAAAATCACTTTAAACATGCTAATTTTAGCTCTAACACTGATGATCCACCTACAAATGTGAACTGACGTTCAAAAATAAAACATTTGAAAACGGACCATTTTCCACATTTCTGAAGCATGACGTAATGGGGGGGTGTTATCTCTTTTGTCGAAAATCAGCCGTTTTTGCTCGAACATTAAATGCCTCCAAATGGTATTTAATTAACTTCCCGAGCCCCTGGAAGCATGAAAATCACTTTAAACATGCTAATTTTAGCTCTAACACTGATGATCCACCTACAAGTGTGAACTGACGTTCAAAAATAAAACATTTGAAAACTGACCATTTTCCACATTTCTGAAGCATGACGTAATGGGGGGGTGTTATCTCTTTTGTCGAAAATCAGCCGTTTTTGCTCGAACATTAAATGCCTCCAAATGGTATTTAATTAACTTCCCGAGCCCCTGGAAGCATGAAAATCACTTTAAACATGCTAATTTTAGCTCTAACACTGATGATCCACCTACAAATGTGAACTGACTTTCAAAAATAAAACATTTGAAAACGGACCATTTTCCACATTTCTGAAGCATAACGTAATGGGGGGGTGTTATCTCTTTTGTCGAAAATCAGCCGTTTTTGCTCGAACATTAAATGCCTCCAAATGGTATTTAATTAACTTCCCGAGCCCCTGGAAGCATGAAAATCACTTTAAACATGCTAATTTTAGCTCTAACACTGATGATCCACCTACAAATGTGAACTGACGTTCAAAAATAAAACATTTGAAAACGGACCATTTTCCACATTTCTGAAGCATGACGTAATGGGGGGGTGTTATCTCTTTTGTCGAAAATCAGCCGTTTTTGCTCGAACATTAAATGCCTCCAAATGGTATTTAATTAACTTCCCGAGCCCCTGGAAGCATGAAACTCACTTTAAACATGCTAATTTTAGCTCTAACACTGATGATCCACCTACAAATGTGAACTGACGTTCAAAAATAAAACATTTGAAAACGGACCATTTTCCACATTTCTGAAGCATGACGTAATGGGGGGGTGCTATCTCTTTTGTCGAAAATCAGCCGTTTTTGCTCGAACATTAAATGCCTCCAAATGGTATTTAATTAACTTCCCGAGCCCCTGGAAGCATGAAAATCACTTTAAACATGCTAATTTTAGCTCTAACACTGATGATCCACCTACAAATGTGAACTGACGTTCAAAAATAAAACATTTGAAAACGGACCATTTTCCACATTTCTGAAGCATGACGTAATGGGGGGGTGTTATCTCTTTTGTCGAAAATCAGCGGTTTTTGCTCGAACATTAAATGCCTCCAAATGGTATTTAATTAACTTCCCGGGGTGAAGAAACCCTTTTTGAGAACTCAGAGTGAGTAAATTGGCCATTTTCATGCACTTTTAACCATTCCATAAATCTTGTGTTTTGGGCCCCTGGAAGCATGAAAATCACTTTAAACATGCTAATTTTAGCTCTAACACTGATGATCCACCTACAAATGTGAACTGACGTTCAAAAATAAAACATTTGAAAACTGACCATTTTCCACATTTCTGAAGCATGACGTAATGGGGGGGTGTTATCTCTTTTGTCGAAAATCAGCCGTTTTTGCTCGAACATTAAATGCCTCCAAATGGTATTTAATTAACTTCCCGAGCCCCTGGAAGCATGAAAATCACTTTAAACATGCTAATTTTAGCTCTAACACTGATGATCCACCTACAAATGTGAACTGACGTTCAAAAATAAAACATTTGAAAACGGACCATTTTCCACATTTCTGAAGCATGACGTAATGGGGGGGTGTTATCTCTTTTGTCGAAAATCAGCCGTTTTTGCTCGAACATTAAATGCCTCCAAAGGGTATTTAATTAACTTCCCGAGCCCCTGGAAGCATGAAAATCACTTTAAACATGCTAATTTTAGCTCTAACACTGATGATCCACCTACAAATGTGAACTGACGTTCAAAAATAAAACATTTGAAAACGGACCATTTTCCACATTTCTGAAGCATGACGTAATGGGGGGGTGTTATCTCTTTTGTCGAAAATCAGCCGTTTTTGCTCGAACATTAAATGCCTCCAAATGGTATTTAATTAACTTCCCGAGCCCCTGGAAGCATGAAAATCACTTTAAACATGCTAATTTTAGCTCTAACACTGATGATCCACCTACAAATGTGAACTGACGTTCAAAAATAAAACATTTGAAAACGGACCATTTTCCACATTTCTGAAGCATGACGTAATGGGGGGGTGTTATCTCTTTTGTCGAAAATCAGCCGTTTTTGCTCGAACATTAAATGCCTCCAAATGGTATTTAATTAACTTCCCGAGCCCCTGGAAGCATGAAAATCACTTTAAACATGCTAATTTTAGCTCTAACACTGATGATCCACCTACAAATGTGAACTGACGTTCAAAAATAAAACATTTGAAAACGGACCATTTTCCACATTTCTGAAGCATGACGTAATGGGGGGGTGTTATCTCTTTTGTCGAAAATCAGCCGTTTTTGCTCGAACATTAAATGCCTCCAAATGGTATTTAATTAACTTCCCGAGCCCCTGGAAGCATGAAAATCACTTTAAACATGCTAATTTTAGCTCTAACACTGATGATCCACCTACAAATGTGAACTGACGTTCAAAAATAAAACATTTGAAAACGGACCATTTTCCACATTTCTGAAGCATGACGTAATGGGGGGGTGTTATCTCTTTTGTCGAAAATCAGCCGTTTTTGCTCGAACATTAAATGCCTCCAAATGGTATTTAATTAACTTCCCGAGACCCTGGAAGCATGAAAATCACTTTAAACATGCTAATTTTAGCTCTAACACTGATGATCCACCTACAAATGTGAACTGACGTTCAAAAATAAAACATTTGAAAACGGACCATTTTCCACATTTCTGAAGCATGACGTAATGGGGGGGTGTTATCTCTTTTGTCGAAAATCAGCCGTTTTTGCTCGAACATTAAATGCCTCCAAATGGTATTTAATTAACTTCCCGGGGTGAAGAAACCCTTTTTGAGAACTCAGAGTGAGTAAATTGGCCATTTTCATGCACTTTTAACCATTCCATAAATCTTGTGTTTTTGGCCCCTGGAAGCATGAAAATCACTTTAAACATGCTAATTTTAGCTCTAACACTGATGATCCACCTACAAATGTGAACTGACGTTCAAAAATAAAACATTTGAAAACGGACCATTTTCCACATTTCTGAAGCATGACGTAATGGGGGGGTGTTATCTCTTTTGTCGAAAATCAGCCGTTTTTGCTCGAACATTAAATGCCTCCAAATGGTATTTAATTAACTTCCCGAGCCCCTGGAAGCATGAAAATCACTTTAAACATGCTAATTTTAGCTCTAACACTGATGATCCACCTACAAATGTGAACTGACGTTCAAAAATAAAACATTTGAAAACGGACCATTTTCCACATTTCTGAAGCATGACGTAATGGGGGGGTGTTATCTCTTTTGTCGAAAATCAGCCGTTTTTGCTCGAACATTAAATGCCTCCAAATGGTATTTAATTAACTTCCCGGGGTGAAGAAACCCTTTTTGAGAACTCAGAGTGAGTAAATTGGCCATTTTCATGCACTTTTAACCATTCCATAAATCTTGTGTTTTGGGCCCCTGGAAGCATGAAAATCACTTTAAACATGCTAATTTTAGCTCTAACACTGATGATCCACCTACAAATGTGAACTGACGTTCAAAAATAAAACATTTGAAAACGGACCATTTTCCACATTTCTGAAGCATGACGTAATGGGGGGGGTGTTATCTCTTTTGTCGAAAATCAGCCGTTTTTGCTCGAACATTAAATGCCTCCAAATGGTATTTAATTAACTTCCCGAGCCCCTGGAAGCATGAAAATCACTTTAAACATGCTAATTTTAGCTCTAACACTGATGATCCACCTACAAATGTGAACTGACGTTCAAAAATAAAACATTTGAAAACGGACCATTTTCCACATTTCTGAAGCATGACGTAATGGGGGGGTGTTATCTCTTTTGTCGAAAATCAGCCGTTTTTGCTCGAACATTAAATGCCTCCAAATGGTATTTAATTAACTTCCCGGGGTGAAGAAACCCTTTTTGAGAACTCAGAGTGAGTAAATTGGCCATTTTCATGCACTTTTAACCATTCCATAAATCTTGTGTTTTGGGCCCCTGGAAGCATGAAAATCACTTTAAACATGCTAATTTTAGCTCTAACACTGATGATCCACCTACAAATGTGAACTGACGTTCAAAAATAAAACATTTGAAAACGGACCATTTTCCACATTTCTGAAGCATGACGTAATGGGGGGGTGTTATCTCTTTTGTCGAAAATCAGCCGTTTTTGCTCGAACATTAAATGCCTCCAAATGGTATTTAATTAACTTCCCGAGCCCCTGGAAGCATGAAAATCACTTTAAACATGCTAATTTTAGCTCTAACACTGATGATCCACCTACAAATGTGAACTGACGTTCAAAAATAAAACATTTGAAAACGGACCATTTTCCACATTTCTGAAGCATGACGTAATGGGGGGGTGTTATCTCTTTTGTCGAAAATCAGCCGTTTTTGCTCGAACATTAAATGCCTCCAAATGGTATTTAATTAACTTCCCGGGGTGAAGAAACCCTTTTTGAGAACTCAGAGTGAGTAAATTGGCCATTTTCATGCACTTATACCATTCCATAAATCTTGTGTTTTGGGCCCCTGGAAGCATGAAAATCACTTTAAACATGCTAATTTTAGCTCTAACACTGATGATCCACCTACAAATGTGAACTGACGTTCAAAAATAAAACATTTGAAAACGGACCATTTTCCACATTTCTGAAGCATGACGTAATGGGGGGGTGTTATCTCTTTTGTCGAAAATCAGCCGTTTTTGCTCGAACATTAAATGCCTCCAAATGGTATTTAATTAACTTCCCGGGGTGAAGAAACCCTTTTTGAGAACTCAGAGTGAGTAAATTGGCCATTTTCATGCACTTTTAACCATTCCATAAATCTTGTGTTTTGGGCCCCTGGAAGCATGAAAATCACTTTAAACATGCAAATTTTAGCTCTAACACTGATGATCCACCTACAAATGTGAACTGACGTTCAAAAATAAAACATTTGAAAACGGACCATTTTCCACATTTCTGAAGCATGACGTAATGGGGGGGTGTTATCTCTTTTGTCGAAAATCAGCCGTTTTTGCTCGAACATTAAATGCCTCCAAATGGTATTTAATTAACTTCCCGGGGTGAAGAAACCCTTTTTGAGAACTCAGAGTGAGTAAATTGGCCATTTTCATGCACTTTTAACCATTCCATAAATCTTGTGTTTTTGGCCCCTGGAAGCATGAAAATCACTTTAAACATGCAAATTTTAGCTCTAACACTGATGATCCACCTACAAATGTGAACTGACGTTCAAAAATAAAACATTTGAAAACGGACCATTTTCCACATTTCTGAAGCATGACGTAATGGGGGGGTGTTATCTCTTTTGTCGAAAATCAGCCGTTTTGCTCGAACATTAAATGCCTCCAAATGGTATTTAATTAACTTCCCGGGGTGAAGAAACCCTTTTTGAGAACTCAGAGTGAGTAAATTGGCCATTTTCATGCACTTTTAACCATTCCATAAATCTTGTGTTTTTGGCCCCTGGAAGCATGAAAATCACTTTAAACATGCTAATTTTAGCTCTAACACTGATGATCCACCTACAAATGTGAACTGACGTTCAAAAATAAAACATTTGAAAACGGACCATTTTCCACATTTCTGAAGCATGACGTAATGGGGGGGTGTTATCTCTTTTGTCGAAAATCAGCCGTTTTTGCTCGAACATTAAATGCCTCCAAATGGTATTTAATTAACTTCCCGAGCCCCTGGAAGCATGAAAATCACTTTAAACATGCTAATTTTAGCTCTAACACTGATGATCCACCTACAAATGTGAACTGACGTTCAAAAATAAAACATTTGAAAACGGACCATTTTCCACATTTCTGAAGCATGACGTAATGGGGGGGTGTTATCTCTTTTGTCGAAAATCAGCCGTTTTTGCTCGAACATTAAATGCCTCCAAATGGTATTTAATTAACTTCCCGGGGTGAAGAAACCCTTTTTGAGAACTCAGAGTGAGTAAATTGGCCATTTTCATGCACTTTTAACCATTCCATAAATCTTGTGTTTTGGGCCCCTGGAAGCATGAAAATCACTTTAAACATGCTAATTTTAGCTCTAACACTGATGATCCACCTACAAATGTGAACTGACGTTCAAAAATAAAACATTTGAAAACGGACCATTTTCCACATTTCTGAAGCATGACGTAATGGGGGGGGTGTTATCTCTTTTGTCGAAAATCAGCCGTTTTTGCTCGAACATTAAATGCCTCCAAATGGTATTTAATTAACTTCCCGAGCCCCTGGAAGCATGAAAATCACTTTAAACATGCTAATTTTAGCTCTAACACTGATGATCCACCTACAAATGTGAACTGACGTTCAAAAATAAAACATTTGAAAACGGACCATTTTCCACATTTCTGAAGCATGACGTAATGGGGGGGTGTTATCTCTTTTGTCGAAAATCAGCCGTTTTTGCTCGAACATTAAATGCCTCCAAATGGTATTTAATTAACTTCCCGGGGTGAAGAAACCCTTTTTGAGAACTCAGAGTGAGTAAATTGGCCATTTTCATGCACTTTTAACCATTCCATAAATCTTGTGTTTTGGGCCCTGGAAGCATGAAAATCACTTTAAACATGCTAATTTTAGCTCTAACACTGATGATCCACCTACAAATGTGAACTGACGTTCAAAAATAAAACATTTGAAAACGGACCATTTTCCACATTTCTGAAGCATGACGTAATGGGGGGGTGTTATCTCTTTTGTCGAAAATCAGCCGTTTTTGCTCGAACATTAAATGCCTCCAAATGGTATTTAATTAACTTCCCGAGCCCCTGGAAGCATGAAAATCACTTTAAACATGCTAATTTTAGCTCTAACACTGATGATCCACCTACAAATGTGAACTGACGTTCAAAAATAAAACATTTGAAAACGGACCATTTTCCACATTTCTGAAGCATGACGTAATGGGGGGGTGTTATCTCTTTTGTCGAAAATCAGCCGTTTTTGCTCGAACATTAAATGCCTCCAAATGGTATTTAATTAACTTCCCGGGGTGAAGAAACCCTTTTTGAGAACTCAGAGTGAGTAAATTGGCCATTTTCATGCACTTATACCATTTCATAAATCTTGTGTTTTGGGCCCCTGGAAGCATGAAAATCACTTTAAACATGCTAATTTTAGCTCTAACACTGATGATCCACCTACAAATGTGAACTGACGTTCAAAAATAAAACATTTGAAAACGGACCATTTTCCACATTTCTGAAGCATGACGTAATGGGGGGGTGTTATCTCTTTTGTCGAAAATCAGCCGTTTTTGCTCGAACATTAAATGCCTCCAAATGGTATTTAATTAACTTCCCGGGGTGAAGAAACCCTTTTTGAGAACTCAGAGTGAGTAAATTGGCCATTTTCATGCACTTTTAACCATTCCATAAATCTTGTGTTTTGGGCCCCTGGAAGCATGAAAATCACTTTAAACATGCAAATTTTAGCTCTAACACTGATGATCCACCTACAAATGTGAACTGACGTTCAAAAATAAAACATTTGAAAACGGACCATTTTCCACATTTCTGAAGCATGACGTAATGGGGGGTGTTATCTCTTTTGTCGAAAATCAGCCGGTTTTGCTCGAACATTAAATGCCTCCAAATGGTATTTAATTAACTTCCCGAGCCCCTGGAAGCATGAAAATCACTTTAAACATGCTAATTTTAGCTCTAACACTGATGATCCACCTACAAATGTGAACTGACGTTCAAAAATAAAACATTTGAAAACGGACCATTTTCCACATTTCTGAAGCATGACGTAATGGGGGGGTGTTATCTCTTTTGTCGAAAATCAGCCGTTTTTGCTCGAACATTAAATGCCTCCAAATGGTATTTAATTAACTTCCCGAGCCCCTGGAAGCATGAAAATCACTTTAAACATGCTAATTTTAGCTCTAACACTGATGATCCACCTACAAATGTGAACTGACGTTCAAAAATAAAACATTTGAAAACGGACCATTTTCCACATTTCTGAAGCATGACGTAATGGGGGGGTGTTATCTCTTTTGTCGAAAATCAGCCGTTTTTGCTCGAACATTAAATGCCTCCAAATGGTATTTAATTAACTTCCCGAGCCCCTGGAAGCATGAAAATCACTTTAAACATGCTAATTTTAGCTCTAACACTGATGATCCACCTACAAATGTGAACTGACGTTCAAAAATAAAACATTTGAAAACGGACCATTTTCCACATTTCTGAAGCATGACGTAATGGGGGGGTGTTATCTCTTTTGTCGAAAATCAGCCGTTTTTGCTCGAACATTAAATGCCTCCAAATGGTATTTAATTAACTTCCCGAGCCCCTGGAAGCATGAAAACCACTTTAAACATGCTAATTTTAGCTCTAACACTGATGATCCACCTACAAATGTGAACTGACGTTCAAAAATAAAACATTTGAAAACGGACCATTTTCCACATTTCTGAAGCATGACGTAATGGGGGGGTGTTATCTCTTTTGTCGAAAATCAGCCGTTTTTGCTCGAACATTAAATGCCTCCAAATGGTATTTAATTAACTTCCCGGGGTGAAGAAACCCTTTTTGAGAACTCAGAGTGAGTAAATTGGCCATTTTCATGCACTTTTAACCATTCCATAAATCTTGTGTTTTGGGCCCCTGGAAGCATGAAAATCACTTTAAACATGCTAATTTTAGCTCTAACACTGATGATCCACCTACAAATGTGAACTGACGTTCAAAAATAAAACATTTGAAAACTGACCATTTTCCACATTTCTGAAGCATGACGTAATGGGGGGGTGTTATCTCTTTTGTCGAAAATCAGCCGTTTTTGCTCGAACATTAAATGCCTCCAAATGGTATTTAATTAACTTCCCGAGCCCCTGGAAGCATGAAAATCACTTTAAACATGCTAATTTTAGCTCTAACACTGATGATCCACCTACAAATGTGAACTGACGTTCAAAAATAAAACATTTGAAAACGGACCATTTTCCACATTTCTGAAGCATGACGTAATGGGGGGGTGTTATCTCTTTTGTCGAAAATCAGCGGTTTTTGCTCGAACATTAAATGCCTCCAAATGGTATTTAATTAACTTCCCGGGGTGAAGAAAACCCTTTTTGAGAACTCAGAGTGAGTAAATTGGCCATTTTCATGCACTTTTAACCATTCCATAAATCTTGTGTTTTGGGCCCCTGGAAGCATGAAAATCACTTTAAACATGCAAATTTTAGCTCTAACACTGATGATCCACCTACAAATGTGAACTGACGTTCAAAAATAAAACATTTGAAAACGGACCATTTTCCACATTTCTGAAGCATGACGTAATGGGGGGGTGTTATCTCTTTTGTCGAAAATCAGCCGGTTTTGCTCGAACATTAAATGCCTCCAAATGGTATTTAATTAACTTCCCGAGCCCCTGGAAGCATGAAAATCACTTTAAACATGCTAATTTTAGCTCTAACACTGATGATCCACCTACAAATGTGAACTGACGATCAAAAATAAAAACATTTGAAAACGGACCATTTTCCACATTTCTGAAGCATGACGTAATGGGGGGGTGTTATCTCTTTTGTCGAAAATCAGCCGTTTTTGCTCGAACATTAAATGCCTCCAAATGGTATTTAATTAACTTCCCGAGCCCCTGGAAGCATGAAAATCACTTTAAACATGCTAATTTTAGCTCTAACACTGATGATCCACCTACAAATGTGAACTGACGTTCAAAAATAAAACATTTGAAAACGGACCATTTTCCACATTTCTGAAGCATGACGTAATGGGGGGGGTGTTATCTCTTTTGTCGAAAATCAGCCGTTTTTGCTCGAACATTAAATGCCTCCAAATGGTATTTAATTAACTTCCCGAGCCCCTGGAAGCATGAAAATCACTTTAAACATGCTAATTTTAGCTCTAACACTGATGATCCACCTACAAATGTGAACTGACGTTCAAAAATAAAACATTTGAAAACGGACCATTTTCCACATTTCTGAAGCATGACGTAATGGGGGGGTGTTATCTCTTTTGTCGAAAATCAGCCGTTTTTGCTCGAACATTAAATGCCTCCAAATGGTATTTAATTAACTTCCCGAGCCCCTGGAAGCATGAAAACCACTTTAAACATGCTAATTTTAGCTCTAACACTGATGATCCACCTACAAATGTGAACTGACGTTCAAAAATAAAACATTTGAAAACGGACCATTTTCCACATTTCTGAAGCATGACGTAATGGGGGGGTGTTATCTCTTTTGTCGAAAATCAGCCGTTTTTGCTCGAACATTAAATGCCTCCAAATGGTATTTAATTAACTTCCCGGGGTGAAGAAACCCTTTTGAGAACTCAGAGTGAGTAAATTGGCCATTTTCATGCACTTTTAACCATTCCATAAATCTTGTGTTTTGGGCCCCTGGAAGCATGAAAATCACTTTAAAACATGCTAATTTTAGCTCTAACACTGATGATCCACCTACAAATGTGAACTGACGTTCAAAAATAAAACATTTGAAAACGGACCATTTTCCACATTTCTGAAGCATGACGTAATGGGGGGGTGTTATCTCTTTTGTCGAAAATCAGCCGTTTTTGCTCGAACATTAAATGCCTCCAAATGGTATTTAATTAACTTCCCGAGCCCCTGGAAGCATGAAAATCACTTTAAACATGCTAATTTTAGCTCTAACACTGATGATCCACCTACAAATGTGAACTGACGTTCAAAAATAAAACATTTGAAAACGGACCATTTTCCACATTTCTGAAGCATGACGTAATGGGGGGTGTTATCTCTTTTGTCGAAAATCAGCCGTTTTTGCTCGAACATTAAATGCCTCCAAATGGTATTTAATTAACTTCCCGAGCCCCTGGAAGCATGAAAATCACTTTAAACATGCTAATTTTAGCTCTAACACTGATGATCCACCTACAAATGTGAACTGACGTTCAAAAATAAAACATTTGAAAACGGACCATTTTCCACATTTCTGAAGCATGACGTAATGGGGGGGTGTTATCTCTTTTGTCGAAAATCAGCCGTTTTTGCTCGAACATTAAATGCCTCCAAATGGTATTTAATTAACTTCCCGGGGTGAAGAAACCCTTTTTGAGAACTCAGAGTGAGTAAATTGGCCATTTTCATGCACTTTTAACCATTCCATAAATCTTGTGTTTTGGGCCCCTGGAAGCATGAAAATCACTTTAAACATGCTAATTTTAGCTCTAACACTGATGATCCACCTACAAATGTGAACTGACGTTCAAAAATAAAACATTTGAAAACGGACCATTTTCCACATTTCTGAAGCATGACGTAATGGGGGGGTGTTATCTCTTTTGTCGAAAATCAGCCGTTTTTGCTCGAACATTAAATGCCTCCAAATGGTATTTAATTAACTTCCCGAGCCCCTGGAAGCATGAAAAATCACTTTAAACATGCTAATTTTAGCTCTAACACTGATGATCCACCTACAAATGTGAACTGACGTTCAAAAATAAAACATTTGAAAACGGACCATTTTCCACATTTCTGAAGCATGACGTAATGGGGGGGTGTTATCTCTTTTGTCGAAAATCAGCCGTTTTGCTCGAACATTAAATGCCTCCAAATGGTATTTAATTAACTTCCCGAGCCCCTGGAAGCATGAAAATCACTTTAAACATGCTAATTTTAGCTCTAACACTGATGATCCACCTACAAATGTGAACCGACGTTCAAAAATAAAACATTTGAAAAC
>NW_028252917.1:0-88626 GCF_964263255.1 Lissotriton vulgaris
AGAAAACTGGACAGGCTGTGCTGTTTGTGGGTTTTTGGTGGAATTTCTAGTTGAAGTACTGGACAGTGTAGCCTGTGGATATAGGCTGCATTATCTGTCTTTGAATTCTCTCTTAAGTGTCTGTGCAGGTCTGCATTTTTTGACGACTTAAGAGATTATTTTTGATTGCTCCGGGGTCCACCCACGCACATGGGCGGGACTATTCACTAGATTATGACTATACACAGAGATCCCATACTACAGAAATATATTTGTGCCTGAGGTTTGACAGTGGGGTGAGATTCGAAATTAGAGTCGAGACTTGGCCTCGTACGGTCATAGGGCTGCGGATGTCATGGGCGGCAGTCTGTGGGATGGCCCCGGGCGCCACGGGTTCTAGCTTCGCCCCTGACTGTCTTTATTATGCAATGGAAGAATAATCTATGCCCTTTGCATCATCACCTCCACTCCTAAACCTCCGCTCGACCTGCTCCCCTAAAGCTGGAGAACAAGAGCCTGCTGGCTTCCACCGAGCCCTTTACCTCTCCTGTTGAGACCAGTCTTCTGAACTAATCCAAAAACACTAGTCGTTATCATTGACTGTTGCAAAGGATGCAAGTCTCAGATGCTTCCCGCAACGACAACTTTATGTCACATCAAGAGTATCCGACACTTCGGCCTCTTCATGGATAAACCCAGCAAATACGACTGTATTCAAAATGCCAAGAAATATCAGAATGCATTTGAACGGACTCAAAACAAAGCATTATATGACAATGGCAAACATTGTTGATTTTAGTAAAGGTGAAGAAACACTAAAGCACCATGCCAACTGGCAGTCCTACGATGCCTGGGATGATTCAGAAAAGGGGGTGGTGATGAACAGAGTGTCTGAATTAAGCAGACCACTCTTACCCAGTCCAAAGATCAGGGCTTGATCCATCACCGTTTTTTAGCTCACTGCACCATCCCAGCTCAGAACCTGGCTACATGCAAATTAGTCTGTTCCTGTCCCAGTGCATGATGGGAACAGGGCAAACCAAACTACCAAGCCAATTATTATACTGGGAAGGAAACACGCTACCGGGGACCGGTTTCTGGCATTTTAGCCGTCTTCGGCCCGGCTTGCTTGAATCCTGATGGTGCAATGAGCAAGGGACTCACATCTGAGTATACCCTTCCACGCTTATGGTGGACAAAATGATTCAGAAAAGGGGGTGGTGATGAACAGAGTGTCTGAATTAAGCAGACCACTCTTACCCAGTCCAAAGATCAGGGCTTGATCCATCACCGTTTTTTAGCTCACTGCACCATCCCAGCTCAGAACCTGGCTACATGCAAATTAGTCTGTTCCTGTCCCAGTGCATGATGGGAACGGGGCAAACCAAACTACCAAGCCAATTCTTATACTGGGAAGGAAACAAGCTACCGGGGACCGGTTTCTGGCATTTCAGCCGTCTTCAGCCCGGCTTGCTTGAATCCTGATGGTGCAATGAGCAAGGGACTCACATCTGAGTATACCCTTCCACGCTTATGGTGGACAAAATGATTCAGAAAAGGGGGTGGTGATGAACAGAGTGTCTGAATTAGGCAGACCACTTTTACCCAGTCCAAAGATCAGGGCTTGATCCATCACCGTTTTTTAGCTCACTGCACCATCCCAGCTCAGAACCTGGCTACATGCAAATTAGTCTGTTCCTGTCCCAGTGCATGATGGGAACAGGGCAAACCAAACTACGAAGCCAATTCTTATACTGGGAAGGAAACAAGCTATCGGGGACCGGTTTCTGGCATTTCAGCCGTTTTCGGCCCGGCTTGCTTGAATCCTGATGGTGCAATGAGCAAGGGACTCACATCTGAGTATACCCTTCCACGCTTATGGTGGACAAAATGATGGGAGCACAACTCTCGGGACTTCAGAACTATTTAGACAAACCTTCAGAGAAGCCACTGAAACCAGTCTTAAACCTTGGAGAAACTGAAGTAACAGAGCTCTCCAACTGTGAGTACGCTCCTAGTTACAACTATGACCAGTAGGAAAGACATAAGAGGAAAAAATATGAAAAAGAAAACATGCTGATGATGGAGAGAAATGAAAGCTAAAGTAAGAAAAAAGATA
This sequence comes from Lissotriton vulgaris, assembly GCF_964263255.1. Taxonomy (NCBI): domain Eukaryota; kingdom Metazoa; phylum Chordata; class Amphibia; order Caudata; family Salamandridae; genus Lissotriton; species Lissotriton vulgaris. Next base: position 2,099 of record NW_028252917.1, read on the forward strand.
GAAAGAGAAAAATCTATGTGAAAGTGAAAATGACATGAAAATATAGATTGAAACTATAGATCAACAACCAAAACGACGTAGGGACTAAGCCAGCAATTGAATGTACATCAATGCAGCAGTAACTGGAATGCTCCCTCTGAACATGAAAGATCCTTAAGAGTTTTATTTACTTTATCCAGTAACAGATGTCATTGGACGAAACCGGTCCTGGCTTGCTTGTGTTCTGGTCCAAGGAGGACCTCGCTTGGCAGTTCCGGCTGGACTGTTCCCATGAGGAGCAGGGTCAAGACTGATTTACATCTGGCTGGGTCAAAACTGAGGTGGCATGGTGAGCAAATGAAAAATGGGTTGGAGAGCTACCCTGAGCTATTGCCATTGGTTAGACTTATTGCAAGCAACATCCCTCACCTTTGTGTGTTTCTTTTATTTTACAAAAATAATCATTCCACTGATTTCAGCACAATGAATGACAAGAAAGCAGCACAATGAATGACAAGATAGCATTGAGTGAGTACAAATCTGTCACTGAACTTAAAGATGTTAAATTGAAGTGCAACAAAGATACAGCTTGAAGTAGGCCAGAGAGTGTGCTTATAAGGGATTTAAGATAATGAGCAAAGAATGTTAGCTTTGAAGCGCAGCATTTTTCTCATGTAGGAAATTAATTTTTCTCAGCTCACTCGAGGAGACTCAGACGGCGTGAGGGGAGAGGACGCGGATCGGCGTACCAAGCTAAGAGGTTTTGGATCATTATTTACATGATTACTTTGGGAACAGGAACACACGCCCAACGGATTTAGAGTTTACCTCATGCCACAGGATATATGTGGCCCGGAATTACGACCACATTAAATACTACTATTCAGCCTACCCCTTCAGCATGAACAAGTCACGTGTACAAACATACTGAGGCGACGAAACACGTGTTAGCTTTGGTTTTGGAAGATCTCACTCAATAAAGGCTTGAAAAAGATTTAAAGGAAGGAAGAAAACGACTGTCTGATTTAATGCATTCTTTTACTATATGTGAATAACATCAGAAATGGATATGTATTGAAATCACGTGTGCTGGGGAGTGTGTAATAGAGTTATATAAGGTGATGAAGGCAGAGTTGTCGAGGAACCTATCCCTGAAGCCAAGCCTATATCAGAGGAGCAAACAAAGATATATAAAAAGCAAACAAAAAGTTATCAGCTATATATCCAAGTCATACGGAAAAGCATACAGTTTAATAGTTAACACAGCATAGGAACATATCCTAGCACTGGTAGAATGTGCAGGCGTCAAAGCATGCAATAAAATCTACCACGCTGGAAAATGACATATTTAAAGAAGTCCGTAGATGAAACCAAATGAGATGAAGCTACTCTATTCTAGCTATGGAGAGAACACTGAATTAACTTTGCATAAAGCCTTGTGACATTTGCAATTCTGGAACTTGCATGAAGAAATGGTGGTTGGCATGCTCGATCAGACAACAGGAGGGGATCATTCCAAAACAAATGTATCAAAATAAAGCAGTGGAGGAACATTTCAGTGAAACAAAGGTTTATTTTGAGAAAGAGTGGGTGATTGCAACGATTCAGTTATGAATTTTATGTCAATGAAGTCTTACTCCGGTATGTTTTTGATATCGGAGTGCTAAATTCATTGGCTACACAAAGCATACGAAAGAGCAGAGGCTCTGTTACTGCTGAAGAAAGGAGGCTGAGATTATGAAACGACCAATGGGGTGGAGAATGCTACAGAAGCCGCCACTTGTCCACAGACCTCCGCTGTGCTCGTGCCCATTCACTTGTTATCCATTCCAGCAGAATTCTGGGGAGTTTGGGCAACTTAAACTTTAGGTACATAAAAGTTACTTATCTTCTTTAAGGTAGAAACACTGACTGGGCAATATTACTTGGTATTTGTCAAGTGTCAGCCTGAATTTCCTATAGTATTTTATAATTGCTGATATCATACATCACAGCAAAGCACAGCGTTATACAACATATACATGCAAATAAAACATCCTACAACCGTCACAATAAATTGTGTGTTACTTAACAATACACATAAGACTTCACTTACCTAGCAAATTATTTTAGGAAGGTATACAATTAATGAAAGAAATATAATATATAGCAAGAGAAGCCTCAAGGAGCTGAGTTCGTCAACAATGAATGGGGTTAGTCACTAATAAATAGGGTACGTAGAGACTGCTTAAAAATATGGTCCGTCTAAAAGCATTGTTTCTAATTCTTAGATCAGTCCTTCACCTTTGTACAGAAATGTGAGCTTTCTTCAACTAGGTGTTTTCTCTGGGCTCCATGTGGCCAGCTGAGGTTCATGTCTCCAGAATCAAAATCGACATTATCACAGTCACATGCCAACCTTTTTTGAAGAGTTATTCATTAATTCATCACTAGACTGTAGAAATGCACCAAATTACATAGAGGGAGAGCCCATATACATGGGGCGTACATCTCTACATGGCTTAAAAAGAAGAACTTTGTGGCGGAAGCACATAGGAACCTCCACTAGCTTTCTCTGACATAACTGATTATGTTAGTGTATTATTACAAATGTCTGCTTCCTCAAAAGCAGTTTTATACAGCTATATTACATGCTACATGAAAGATTTAACACATTTGAAAAGACCAGACCATTAACAGATGTTGCATTGTGTCAAGGCATGGCTTGAAGTTCTTCAGTGATTATCGAAAAGTGGGTTCAATGAATTTCATCCTCTTTTTAAAACACAAACAGAAGAAAGTGCTCTGCAAAAGTAAAAGGGCATTGTAGACTTTAGTCATAGTGATCCAGCGTCTTAAATACTTTGCCAAATATGGATTGATTTTAAAATTCAGATAAAAATGGGAACTATGCTAATCCATAAAGACAATTTTGCTTATTTGTTCATAGCTGACGTTTGCAAGATATATATAACAAGCATTTACAATGCAATGGTTTTGCCTTTGTTAAAGTTAGAGCTATTGGCATTGCTCTTGACATTATTTTTATTTTATTTATGTTTTGTTTTAACGTAAATACATGGCATTGTCATTTACAATGCCACTAGCTTTATCTCTCGCAAATGACAGACAAAAACACCCACACAATGCCCTTCCACACACACAGCCACACAGAGCCCCCCACACACACAGCCACACACAGCCCCCCACACACACAGCCACACAAAGCCCCCCCACACACAGCCACACAAAGCCCCCCACACACACAGCCACACAAAGCCCCCCACACACACAGCCACAAAAAGCCCCCCACACACACAGCCACACAAAGCCCCCCACACACACCCACACAGAGCACCCTACACACACTTACACAGCACAAGCAGGCAACAGGGGCACACGGAGGCACAAGCAGGCAACAGGGTCACGAAAACGGAGGCACAAGCAGGCAACAGGGTCACGAAAACGGAGGCACAAGCAGGCGACAGGGGCACGAAAACGGAGGCACAAGCAGGCAACAGGGGCACGAAAAAGGAGGCACAAGCAGGCGACAAGGGCACGAAAACGGAGGCACAAGCAGGCAACAGGGGCACACGGAGGCACAAGCAGGCAACAGGGGCACGAAAACGGAGGCACAAGCAGGCACACTGAGGCACAAGCAGGCAACAGGGACACACAGAGGCACAAGCAGGCAACAGGGGCACACAGAGGCACAAGCAGGCAACAGGGGCACACGGAGGCACAAGCAAGCAACAGGGGCACACGGAGGCAACTGCAGGCAGGACACTACCGGGCTGTGCCTTGGGACTGAGGACGCCGTGAAAATGGGGCATGTTATAGCGCCATAATTCTGTGAGTACTGACCCCCCTCCTTAAGGTGTGGAGCTCTCGGCACTGACCACTCGGCCGCCCGTAGCACAGGACACTGGTGGGCGTCATCACTGTACCAGCCCTCTCTTGGAAACTGGGAGCCCCGGCTCGTGCTGCTCTGCGGGGACAGGGTAGGTGGACAAATTCTGTCCGGGCAGCGAACGAGGGTGCGGCGGGCCTGCTGTTGCCCGGATCCTCCTGCTGAATACTGTGAGGAGCGAGGGAGCTCCGAGTGACCAGCCCGACACTACCTCACAAAGACTGAGGGCGGAGGAAGGTGCGGTAGTGGGAGCTGTAAGAGCGACATACACCCGACTCTCCAGGACCCCCTGAATGCGCCGCCGTGCACATCGGTCGGCTCACCGGCCCCCCACGCAGCAAGGGTCATACACGGATGCACGCTTTTGAGGGGTGCTGTGTGCTCGTCCCTGCCGCTGCCTCATGGTGTTTGCGGACGACATACACCCCATTCCACGACAGGGCCACCAGGGGAGGGGGCGAGAGAGAAGGAGGGAGAATCAGCGGGAGGGAACGGACAGACGGAGAGCGGGATGGGGGGTGCCGGGGCAGGAACGGACACACGGAGAGCGGGAGGAGGGGTGCGGGGCGGGAACGGACACACGGATAGCGGGAGGAGGGGTGCGGGGGCGGGAACGGACACACGGATAGCGGGAGGGAGCCTCCCCTAGCCCCAGCACGGAGGGTAAACAAACAAAGCACTCACCTGGACTTCGTCGTCACGGAATGACGAAAACAAACGCACGGCTTCCTTCTTCTGTGGCCACGCCCATCCTTCTGTAGCCACGCCCACGGAAAAAAACACAGGAACGCCTCCCGATCTGGTCCGCGTTGACGGACAGATTCGGCTCCCAATGGCTAGCCTCCATTTATGGAGCTAGCCAATGGGAGCCTGGGGCGTGTACCCGAGTCCTTATTGAACTCATGAGGTTTTTTAGCGCATGCGCACTTCGTGCGCATCGTCGAGGCAAAACCTAAAAAGAGCGCAGAAGGAGACAGGACCCTGGGGGAGGACAGTGGATAAAAGCTTCAGCAGAATAGGAAATATAATCAGGTATAGTACAAGATGAACGTCACAAGCCCGCTTTGAAAGAATACATATCTGAGAAATAATGTAGATAAGGAAGCCAGAGGCGCAGTATAATTGGGAGGTTAGGATTTGCCAAGCAGCAGATGCGTAGAAAGTAGAGGATTGCTATTCTTCAAGACACACCAAGGTCACCAGTAGTGTAGCATTGATGTGAAAGCGTAACCAATGATAACATGTGCACCGGAGATGCATTTTCGAAACCACGTGATGTCGTTTTTGCAGAAAGTGTTGCTTTTGATAACAATGTTGTTCGTAGAAGATGTTCATTGATTATGTAAATGTGTTCCATATTCACAATTATAAGAAAACATAAGAAGCTGTGTGTCACACTAAATCGAGGATCAGATTCCAGGGGCATATTATCAAGAACAGCGTTAAAATTATCGCCGGTTTAGCGCCACAAAACTGCCGCTAAAACAGCGATATTGGGCTTGATAATATGCAGTGGAGAATTCCAATAGAAGCCCATGTTCACACCAGATCATGGACTTCTATTGGAATTCTCAAGGGCATATTATCAAGCCAATTATCGCCGTTTTAGCAGCAGTTTTCTGCCGCTAAACCGGCGATAATTTTTAAAGCCGTTCTTGATAATATGCCCCTTAGTTCTTTAGAGCTGACTGACCTTTCGCGCTCGTTTTTCTTTATATTAAAGTGTGTACTATTTTGCCAACAGAAATCGTCATTTTTTTCCCTTGATTTCGGCAATCATACTGTTGTGTGTTGAGTCCTGACCCTCATACTACATTGCTGAGAAGACTGTCACTGCTCACCATTCGTACTACTGAGTGTCAATTGCTATGGGGTTGTACTTGGCTCGGTTTGCAGAGCAATATTAGGATGGACCCCGGAGACAACAGAGGGAAACAAACTCAACCCAGGCAGTTGAAACACAGTGACATGGAGTCTGACACCCACAAATCTCTGCTGAATTTACCAAGAGATATTTCACGTAGGAGTATTACAATAATACTACTCAGAGACACAGAGATTTCTATCAGTTCCCATCTCTATTTCAGCCAATAGTATATATACAATAAATCGAAAGCAATGTTTATACGGTTAACAAAATTTTATGCAAAAAGCATATGTAAAATTATTACAGCAGATATTAAAATAAATGTGGCTATTATAAATGGTCACAGAGTAAATATGAAAACAGACCACATCTTAACTTAAATTAATTCTATTGCTAATAAATACTATTTAATAATAATAAGCACTAAAAGAACTGCCATTGTGAGGTGTGGCTAGCTTAGTATTCAACAGCAGTTTTGAAATAGGTCTTCTATTAAAGAAAGCACATTCTAAAATGAATGTGATGTGGATGGTCACGTGTCATTGTTAACACTCATATTAGACTGGTAAATTAAAATAATAAAACGATAAGGGCAGGATTGGAAGGGGTGGGGGAAGCAACACAGAAAGCGAGGAGCCGTGGGGAAAAGTTGAAGGGGGAAAAAAACACAAGGGCGAGAGAGCTAGAAAACACACACACACCCACAGAGTAATTTAAGAAAAATATTAAAGTAGTTCCTTGAATGAAGGCAAGGTCAGCAGGATTTCCTGGATGAAAACTGGTCAATGTAACTGGTCTGTCGGCTGAGGTACATCTTGGGGCCCGGTATCGGTGTGTGTCACGTCCTCTTAAGTTGCAGCCACTGGGACATCCAGAATGAGTTATCTCATGTGGTCTGTAAACCGCATCATCCGATAGACCAGTAACGCCTTCAATACTAGGACAACCTTAAGTTGTGAAGAGTTACACTCCTAAAACGATTACTTCAAGCTTTGCAGAGAATGGGTTGGCAATGACAGAGAATCGTTTTTAGCGTTTAGTGTTGGCAATTGTTTTCTCACTCATGGGCTGTTATCTCTCGATCATGAAGAAGCATAGATAAAATTTGCAACATTTAATCTTTATGATTCCACGTTTATCTTTATGGAAAGGCCTTAAAAATATTGTGTAATGTTATGTGATGACCAGTCCTTCTGATGATCACTATTTTTAATGCGAGAATGTTTACAATATGATTATATAAAACTAGGATGTAAATTTCTCCAAAGGTCTTACCATCCTGAATTCACACCTTGTAAGGGACGGGTGCAATACCATCAAGGGAATATTTACACCTCCGCCTGCCCCACCGCCCAGATCCGCGCATCACCGCCGCGACCCGGGACTCAACCACTAAGAAAACACACCGCCAGCGGCCCGGGACCTGTGAGCAGCATCGGAGCGGCCGCGCTGGGATTGGCTCGCTCAGGGAGGCTCGTCTGAGAAGGACGCGCTGCCATTGGTCCACTGCCAGGGTCTACACGAAGGAGCTGCGCTCCTATTGGCCGAGGACCGGAGAGGCGTGCGGCGTCATCAGGGGCTCGTCCCGAGAGCCGCGCACGGATTGGACGCGCGCCTGTGCCCCTCGAGAAGAGGCGCTGCTGCCGGGGAAGTCCTCCTGCCAGCCCCTGGGACCTCGCGTGACTGCTGCCTACCCCGCGTGTGGCGAACTCGTCACCAGAGATCCCCGACTGTTGTGGGGGCATAACGAGGAGCAAGGGGAAGGTGACCGGAAGCGCTGAGAGCGCAGGAGAGACGTGGCGGAAAAGCACTCACGCAAGCAGGAAGGCGGGTGCCGGACCAGATTCGGGGGCGTTCCCGAGGACAGGCTTTCGGCTGACGTCGCCAAAAGCCAAAAATTCTCGGGAACGCCCCCGAATCTGGTCCGAGATTGACGGATGTCCCCTCCTCCCAATGGCTAGCCTCTATTTATGTAGCTATCCAATGGGAGGAGGGGGCGTAGACCCGACTGCACATACAACTCATAAGGTTTTTTGGCGCATGCGTACTGAAGTACGCATCGCCAGTCAAAACCTAAAAAAGGTTCTCAACATGAATGAGGATGCCTGCCGGAGAAGAACTTGGTTCCATTCAGTTGCCAGCTGCTTTGCCCCCTAACTCTGCGCTTTCTGCCCTTAGCCATGTCTTTCAATACTGCCCATTTAACAAGTTCTGCTTTCCAGGTCTTTAATTGTGGTGCATGAGCAGACTTCCACTGCATCGCCACTCGTCTTTTGGCCAATGTAAGACAAGACGACTAGTTGCAGAGGCATTTTCGACAAAATTTAGACTAAAGCTGAAAAATAATTTGAGGTTTCACGGTTGGCATGATGTGGCATGATGTGCAACTGCACTCTAGGCCTGAAAACGGCAGTTATTATGCTGGATTTTGCCCTTTAGTCGGGAAAGCTATAATCTGGCCTGTATATTGGCTATGTTCAAATACCTTTATTAGCTGGGTGCACTGGTGTTGCCATCATTTTCCCCCAATGGCACAGACAATGTCCATTTTGATTGCACACATTCTTTCATATATTTTTCTTCTGTGGAAATCACTTAATAGGAAATTCCGCTAGAAAGCACCTAAAGATATCAGAAGGAAAATGTTACTTACCCTGTAAGCATCTGCCTATAGCATCTAGTGCTGTAGATTCACATGCTGTGCATACTCCTGATATCTAATGATGGGCCCTGATGTGTGCAAGTTGTCTTTCTTCTAAGAAGTCTTTTGAGTCATGATGTACTGTGACTCCTCTTGGTGATGATGAGCATGGTCATGGACTCCATTGTTAGGTTGTTTTCCTGCATGGTGGGCGAGGATGGAATGTGAAGCAAAGCCATATTTGTAGAGAGATGTCCATGAATTAAGAGGAAAGAAAGATACTGGAACAGACACAGGTGTCCGAGTAAGAGGGTGGTCGCATGTGAATCTACAGCACTATATGCCACGAACAGATGCTTACAGGATAAGTAACATATTCCATTTGAGGCATGTGTGGCTGTAGATACACATCTTGTGCATACACTGTGAAGCAGTCCTACCACAGAGTAGAGGCTAGTCTGCAGGTGTTGCATTAGATTGAAACATTCACTTGTTGTCGGGCTAGGACAGCCAAACAGTAATGTTTTGTGAAAGTGTGTGGTGTGGAACAAGTAGTTGCTTAGCATATTTCAGCTATTCGGATGTTCCCCAGAAAGGCTATAGAGGCTCCCTTCTACCTAGTGAAGTGTGCTCTAGGATAAGTGGGCAGAGTCCTTTTAGATTTAGCATAGCATGTCCGGATGCATTTAACTATCCATCTGGCAATGCCTGGCTTGGATATAGTTTTTCTTTTGTGGGGTTTGGATACAGCAACACAACGGTGCAATGCTTTTTTTACATTGTTTAGTTCTGTCAATGTAGTACATGAGGGCTTGTATTACTTCTAAAATATGGAAAGCCTGACCCGCAAATGAATCGGGGTACAGGAAAAAAATGGGTAGCTCAATGGACTGATTACGGTTGAAGTGAGTACTACCTGATGGAGAAATTTGGGGATAGTGCAGAGGGCAACCCTAGCCCTATGTATTTGGAAGAAAGGTTCTTCTAGGGTTAATGCCTGAAGCTCACTGACACACCTGAGTGAGTTGATAGCAACCATAAATGCCACCTTCCAAGAGATGAACTGAAGGGGGCAGGAGTGGAAGGGTTCAAAAGAGAACATGAGTTTTGCGAGTAAAATGTTAAGATTCCATGCCGGGGTCAGTGGGACCTGGGGACGCATTACCCTTTTGAGACCCTCCATTAAAGCTTAAATGAGTGGAGTCCTGAAGAGAGAGGTGTTGTCAATTCTGAAGGTAGGCAGCCACGGCAGCCAGGTGTAGTCATATGGAGGTAAAGGATAGACCAGAGACCTCAAAGTAGAGTAAGTAGCAGACAATGTCTTGCCCTGTAGCTTTCAATATCTTTTGAGTGACAGTAGTACACAAACCTTTTGGAATCGGTCGCATAGCAGGCCCGGGTGGTAGGTCTGAACGCTTCCGTGAGAATGCTCTTGAGGTGGAAGATTAAAGTAACCGAATTCTATGACCATAAGAATCAGATTGCAAGGTTCAGTGATATAGGAGCCTGCTTTCTCCATGTTTCTGCGTGAGAAGGTCTGGCTTGTTGGGGAGCTTCTCAAGCAGAACCAGAGAGTTCGAGCAAAGTCCTAAACCAGGCCTGTCACGCCCACGTGGGTGCCACTATGGTGAGGGACATCTGTTGAAGCCTCCGAAACATCAAGGGAAGAAGTGTGAGAGGCAGAAAAGCATAGGCAAAAATCCCTGACCAGTTCATCTTTAGTGCATTGCCACTGTACTGTGAATTTGGGAACCTGGAGGCGAAGTTTGGACACTTGGCATTTTCTGCTGTTGCGAACAGGTCTGTCTGAGGGAAAACTCATCGGTGAAGCATTGGAGAACATGCAGGTGGAGTTCCCATTCGTGGACTTGAAGGCGCATCCTGCTGAGAAGGTCGGCAAAATTGTTGTCGATGCCCAGAAGGTACTTAGCCAACAAATTAATTTTGTGGTGGAGCCCAACATTAAATGCTCTGGGATAGCTGAGACAACTGTAGAGAGAGTGTCTCTCCCTGTTGCTGAAGGTAGTACATGGCCGTCATATTGCCGTCCAGCCAAGGACATCCTTGCCCATCAGGTGAGGTAGGAAAGCCTTCAGTGCTAGGTGCACGGCTAGAAGCTACAGAGAGTAGATGTGGAGGTGCGATGTCTGGGTTCCCACTGACCCTGAATGGTCAGATCTTGTAAATGTGCCAAACAACCCGCAAGGGAGATGTGCGCTGTAATAATCCTCTGTGGAACTGGGTTGAGAAAAGGACAAGCATCGCGGAAGATCAACACTAGATCGTCTCGTCTTGAGACCACTGTTCCGCTAAGCATTCCTGCAATGGACACATATGTAGCCTGGCATATGGAACTAAGGCAAAGCAGGAGGCCATCATGCCTAAGAGCCCCATGACTGTTCTGATGGTAAGTTGTTGGTTTGGTTGGAACAGAGGGAGCAGTGCTTGAAAGGACTGAATATCCTGGCAGGGTTTGGATAGGCTATACCTACCTCCTAGGTAAGCTTGGATCTTGAGGGTTGGGAGGTGGGAGGTGGGAGGTGGGATTCTTCGGCATTGATGGTAAACCCTAAACAATGATGGCGGTCTATTATGACATGTGTGTGTTCACAGCACTGATGTCGGGGGCAATTTTTATCAGCTAGACATCCAGGTAGGGAGCTAAGTGGACACCCTGTCTACGCAGGTGTGAGGCCACCAGGGCAAGCTACTTGGTAAACACGGGGGCGCTAGGTGGCGCATGGCGGAATGGCCGCGTCTTCGTGAGGGCTCCCGCAGTCCGGCCGATTATCCTCCAATAATCCGGTGTCACAACAATTGATGGACGATCTAGCTGTGAAACGAGAACACGAGCAAACCTGATTATGCGCACACAAAAGTTGCACATGCACTCTCCTTCCTCTTAAAATTCAAAGGTACATTCTTATGGCTAAGGCGATGTCAAGAAACAGCTTCCTCACTCAAACTGTACATTCCTATGGTCAAGCCGATTCCGAGAACAAGACCCCCCCCCCCCCCCCCCCATTTGTAACCATTTCCCTATAATCGGGCCGATTCAGATAAATAGGCCCTGTTTTGCTAAACCACGACAACCAATTCCGAGAAGAGCACCCGTTTGCTGAAAGACACAACACCAGACATCCTGTCAAACTACCAGTTCTTCTTTTTCTCTCTCTCTCTCACTCTCTTATCTAAGGAACCAGCCTAGGATTATTTCTCAATGCTCTACTTCTGCCGTGACTTCCTCATGATTAAAGACACAGTCACGCTTCTTCCTGCCATGACATCTGTATGATTGACACAGTTATGTTGCTACGATTTCTGTAAAATTGTGACACAGCTATCTGAGTTTTTACTAACTTCTGTATTGTTGCAAACACAGCTATCCGAGTTTTGCTCAAGGGAAGCTCCTTCCTCTTTTCTGTGTATAAATACCATGTCCTCTTTGATGAAAGTTAGAGATTCTTCCGATCCTCCTTAGGTGACGGAGCTCTCCCTTAACTCGAGTTACTGAATAAAGACCCTTTTTTTGAACCACCACGGACTCTGCTCTTCATACTTGACCTTATTGATATTATAGAAATTCCGATCAAGGTAAATTACTAAAATATTCACCACAGCAAATTGGCGCCCGAACAGGCACTTCCCTTTCTCCCCACACGCCGGTGATGCGGACCCAAACCGGTCTCTTCAAGACATCGACGGACTTCAAAAGAGTGCACGCTGTAGGGTGTTCCTGCATGAACTCCTTCATGTCCAAGAGAGGCTTTACCAAGGTCTGGGCATCCATACGAGGCGTTGAGGACGACAGCGGAAGTCTCGACCCAGAGCCCGAAACCTGTGAAGATTGCCGAGTCCGAGGTCTTCAGAATCCCGCCAAGTCCCCTGATCAAGAGCGCAGCGCAACTAGACCAGTGTCCAGATCTTCAAGTTCTCTGCACCTCGGTGAGTACTGCTGGGGGTGTATCAAGACGGGTTCTGATTTTTCAGAGCACGGTCAAGACGGGTTCTGATTTTTCAGAGCACGGTCAAGACGGGTTCTAGGTTTCTAGAAAACGGTATGTTTGTATTCTGATACTCAGAATATATCAAGTTATCAAGTGTAAGTTTCTGTTGCCCATGTTAGAATGTGATTACGACCCGACCCCAGGGGAAGGTTCACAAGTAGATATCTCCCTTCATCTACGAGAAGCTCTAGAAGGTATACGGGAGGTGCCGAATGTCACAAATTGTTTGAACAAGATCTGTGAAACTCTCCGAACAGGAAAAAATTTAGAAGCCCTACAGGAAGCTATTAAAAATAGACCCATAGCACATAGAAAATGCCTCTCACGATTCATGATCACTTGTTTCATCAGAATGATAGCCAGTGCAGGAAAAAGAATTCCTGATGATTTATTACAACTAGATCAAGCAGTGGTTGCTGGTAGTTATAATAAGATAAAAGAGATAGATCTCTTTATTCCACTCTTTACAAGCAAAGTTTCTCACTTCCATCAAAAAGACACCCCTACTCAGGAAATAGAGAACGAGAGTACAGACAGGGAAGAAGAAAATCATTTTCAAGAAGCAGTACGCTCCCGTATCCCTCGCTCCGAAAATATTGGACAAATCAAGTTCAAAACTAAGAAATTGTTAGCTCCTACAGATAGATTGTTCCAACGAACACAAGAAGCTCTAGATGATTGGATGGATAACAAACCTCCACTCACTACCCAAGAAAAAGAACTAGCCCGATCAAGCACCCACTGGGTATCTCAATACTCTATATATGGCCCTGATATAGTTGTTCAAATGTTTCTATCGATCCCTCTGACATCCCAAAGGCTAGCAAGCATCTATATGGTTCAACACCTCATTAAGATGTACGAAGATACTGGTTGCCTGCCCAAAAAGTTACATTCTCTCTTACGAGACTGCTTAGAAGGGAGGTGGGTGGCCAGGAGACAAGAATTCCTTAATATCTTCCTTGACCTACGACAGCGATATGTTCAATACTTTCCAGACAGTTATGACGCAAATCCCCATCACTATGACCAAAGACAGTTCCCCCTCCGAGAAGTAGATCCCGTCATAGATTCTGGAGGAAAGCTACAACAAACATTTGTCTACACACCCCTAACAAAAATAGAAATACTAGAAATGAAGAAAAATGGTCCCTTCTCACGAAAAAGATCCTTCGGGTTTTCATAGGGAACTCAAGGATATTCTTCAAATGGGTTCCTTTACCTATAAAGATCTCAACATTCTCCTCAAAGTCCTACTACCTCAAGGGACATACGACAAACTAAAGGAAAAGATTGTGAGGTAGAAGGGAAAAAGATAGTATGGGCAGCTTTAGAGACAGAAGAAAATACTCGTGCTGCTGGACAAGGCCTGGGACCTCTAGTTCTCGAACTCCCTCGCCTTCTCCCGAAAATACTCTCCCAGTTACTGACCACTAAGAAAGAAGATTGGGATGCTATCTCTGCATGCAAACAGAAACCAGATGAAGATATAGGGGACTATTATACAAGATTAGAGAAATGTTTCCTCATCAACAGTGGCCTCTCCTCAGGTGGAGACGCCTATAGATTGGAAATCGATTGTTTGTCTCCAAATTCGTAGAAAATGCCTTGCCTTCGATCAGAAATAGAGTACTAAAGGTAGAGAGTACTTGGCAAGCAAATTCCCCTTCACAAGCACTTCAGATGCTCCAATATCACCAAAATAGGATTAGAGATGAACAAGAACAAGAAAAGAAAAGAACAAAGGATACTAAAATGAAGGTATTGGTAGCACAGACTAATACAATCCAACAGACCCCTAAACAAGTTCAAACGTCACAAGAAAAAGTTACTTGCAATTATTGCAAAAGGCTAGGTCACTTTGTGCGTGACTGTCCAGTATTACAACATAATATTGCCACTGGGAAGACCCAACTCCGTAACTATGTTCCCACAACAGCTCCTCCAACTGATACTAAACCAGCCACCCAACTCTATCAGTACCCAGCGTCATCCTATCCTGAATTCCCCTCAATTTTATGAGACAGCTGGGAGGAACACGACAGTCGTCCACTGATCCCGGTCCCGGTCGACCAAAAGGGTCCCTATGTAAACGCTAACCTCTTAGGTAAGGAAACAAAATTCCTAATAGACACCGGGGCCAGTAGGACGACAGTACAGCACAACGAAGTTCCCAAGGTATCCCTCTCTGGCTCGAATAGTATTTCCTTGGGTTTCTCAGGTACACCAGTCATCAATAAGGTTTCTGAACCAGTATCACTCCAAGTTGGTCCTCTTACAACATCCACAGATTTGGTACTTACTAAGTCATGTCCCGAAAACTTACTTGGCATCCAGACGTTAAAGTAACTAGGTGCTGTGATATGCTGTTCCCCGGAAGGAATAAGACTATTCCTCCGGGATTTCAAAGGTCATTTCACCGCACGGGAATCAGACATCAGACTAAGACATCCCTGCTACACTATGGGCGACAGATCCGACTGACGTAGGGTTCATGGACATTACACCACACATGGTCACATTGAAAGAAGGTGTTGTCCTACCTCGTGTCCGACAATACAAGTTACCTCCAGATGCAGAACAAGGCCTCATCCATATTATCGATGACTTAATACAGAAAGGAGTAGTCAGAGAAGTACCTTCCAACATATGTAATTCACCAGTCTTACCAGTAAGAAAGAAAACAGATGACGGTGCACCACCAGTTTACCGACTAGTGGTCGACCTACGTGAATTAAACAAGTGTGTGGTACCACAGTACCCTGTGGTCTCTGACATCAGTACTCTGCTAACAGCTATAAATCCTGAAGCCACACATTTTACTGTAATCGACCTGAAGAACGCTTTCTTTAGTGTACCCATACACCAAGACAGTCAGTACCTATTCGGATTCTCACTACAAGGTCGTAGCTTCCGTTGCACAAGAGCTCCTCAAGGGTACACAGAAATTCCCAGTATCTACAGTCAGGCACTTAAAAGACAGTTAGATGACATTGTTATGCCCTCAAATACAACATTGTTACAATATGTCGATGACCTACTTGTGAGAAGTTGGCCTGATATATAGTGCTAACTATTCTAGTGATCACTTTGTATCATTCCAAACGACCCTTATTGATGATTGGTTGTAAGTCAACCTTATACACCAGCTATCCTAGTAGCATGGACAAGAGCAGTCTTTAGGCTAAACTCTAGAGGGCGTGTTAAGCCAGCTGTTATACCATCACATATACCCCTTGAACACCAAGTGAAAGGACACCACACAAGCTGTTATGAAAATAAAAGGATATTTATTTATAACACAACAGCCCTGGACTCTTTATGAGGACAGGGCGCTAAGCACAATACAAAACTCTTACAGAAATACTGAAAGTCGCACAATTTACACAAATGCCCGAGGGGCACGAAAAACCCTATACTATGGAAGTGGAATGCGAAGTTACTAGCAGGTAAGTACTACTCTCAGAGACTTTAGAAACGCTGGGCCTACAATGCTGAACCCTTAGATTAGAAGCAGGAGGCCTAGGGACGTCGTGTGCAGAGTGGAAACTCTCACGCGCAATGCGGGACAAAGTCTATGGATGCTAGTAAATGCAAAGTTAGTGTTCTCGGGCGAACCCGACTAGGTAGGTCAAAAACGAAAGTGGATATAGACACTTAGAGAGTGGATCTACGCTGGAGCACCGTGGTACTCGGTTTACCTAGCCCAGGGGCTGCGGCTGCAGAGGGTTCAAGTGTCGTCGGGAATCCTCGTTGACGAACCAGGAGCCTGAAGTGGAAGTTGCTGGCAGGCGACCAGTGAAGATGTTCCGGGCTGATCCAAGGACTGGATCAGTGAAGAAGGATACCTGTAAGCAGAGGGGACCAAGTTCTGAATCACTAGCCAGTGATTAGGTGGGCACCAGGATGGCACCGGACGAGGTCACTCAGCCAGGCGAATAGGTGACACTGGATTCTGCTGCTGCACGGACCAGGGCGCTGATGTCGACCAGGCTGGAGGTCTGCGAGCTGTCCCACGTCGGATGTCTGCTGCTGGCGATGCTGGATCCGGTGAAGGAGGCAACAAGCCTTGGCTACGGCAAGCCCACGTGGCGACACAATATTGCGTCTTGAGTGGACCAGGAGGGTCCGAGGAGGGTCTCCTTCAGGAGGAGACTAGGGCCAGTCTAGAGGAGCTAGACCAGCGGTGAAACAAACATAGGACGTCGTCTGGAGGGTCACTAGCCAACGGGCAAGTGACCGGACAACGTGGCAAGCGACACAGAAGCAAAAGGGCCCCATGCAGATCTGGAGGATGCTGGGGGGCTGGACTTCGGTGCTCGTGCTGCTTGGGGTTGGGGCTTCTCTTACCCCAGTGCACCCACTCGAGGGTCCCTCGGTGGTCGTGCTGGTTCAGTGTCGTGCTGGTCCCGATGATCGCCGGGTCCTCTGGTCTCGTCGCACCTACGATTCTCAGCTGTGCTGTAGAGGCAGGTTGAGGTCAGAGAGGGCAGGGAGTCCGGGTCTCGTCGAGCTGGGCAGTCTGGTTCCGGAGGAAGGACGTTTCAGCAAACCGCAAGATACTTAGGTGGTGCCTGCTGCTGCAGGGTGACTACTCCTTAGTCACAAGGGAGAAATCTTGAGAAGAAGTCTTGAGTTCCTTTCGTAGAAAGTAGTTTCAGGATTCAAAGATGATCTAATTTGGAAGGGTCCCCGCTCCTACCTTTATTCTAAAGAAAGGGGCTGGTACGCGACTAGGTCCTGCCCATGGGTGGGACCAGGAAGGGGGGTGGTTACACCCCTCTCCCTTTGTCCGGACTTTCCCCAGCTCAGGGGCTGGTGTGCCCCTAGAACTGGTTCAAGCCGGCCTATGCACAGTGAGCACCGGGGTGCCACTTGCAGTCACCTTCCTATTCAGCCCTGCCTACCTAGGATACACAAAACCCTGTCTGGGATGGTGCTAGCACCGCCCCTGACAGGAAACCCTTTGTCCAAGCTCTCCTCGCTGGAAGGACTCCCAGCAGCAGGAGGTCAGACTTGTGTCCGTGGTGGCAGCATCCATTTTGTGATGCTGAGGCTCGAGTTAACTTTAACCGGGGTTCACAGTTACATACATGTCGTGTCCCTCTAGAAGGGTGGAATGCTAACCCTGTCGCCAGAATTGGCGAGGGGTTAGTATTCCAATTCGTATGACACCTTACTCGACATGTTTTGATAAAGCGATACCAGAGTTGGCAAATAACCGCGAGGATTATAATGCACTTAAGAGTATATGGTACGCGTTATCATGGAACAGCTATTAGGACTTGGTTCCGCAAGCTGCAAACGGGCTCAGCTCATGCCAGAGCACCCTCTCACATGATTCCAAGCACTCTGCCTTCAGGATTCATAAGGCCTGCCATAGGAGTGACTGATAGGAATACATGTGTCCATTTTAGGGTTAGATATAGGTATACTATATCTAAAGCAAAGTGTGATTACACCACCTTGCCCCAGCTGTCGTGCAGACAGTTGTGTCAGATTTAGATGGCCAGCCAGGGGTGGCATAATACATGCTGCAGCCCCTGGTAGGCCCTGGGTACACCTATGCCCGGAGTTACAGGGTCTGATAAGGTGGCCCAGTACCAATTGGTATATGCACCTAAGGTACACGTGTCAATTTAGTGAGAGAACAGCTAGGCTGTGGGTCTGATTAGCAGGCCCACAGCCAGGGAAGTCGTAAACCAGTGAAGCAAAAAGCAAAAATCTGGGGTGATCATAGGATTGCAGACCCTACTCTCCTACACTACTGATCACCGCACGCTCTGAACCAGAATGTGAACAAGCATCACTGATTGTCCTAATGTTCCTTGCACAACATGGCCACAAGGTGTCACCCTCGAAATTACAATTGTGTTTACAGCAGGTGACCTACCTAGGGCACCTACAGTCAAAGGAGGGTAGGGCACTCACACCTGAAAGAATTCAACTCATTTTTAACATTCCTGTCCCTAAGACGCAGAAAGAAGTCAGTGCCTTTATTGGCCTCACGTCCTACTGTAGACAGTGGATTCCTCAATTTGCATACTTGGCCAAACCCCTGATACAGTTAACGACCACGACCTCTTCCCCATTGCCATGGACACCTGATCATACTTTTGCTTTCGAAACTCTTAAACAAGCATTATGTTCTGCACCAGTCCTAGCTACACCCGATTATGCCAAGCCTTTTGTCTTCTTTGTCACAGAACGGGAAGGTACAGCCTTGTCAGTGCTTACACAAACGCAAGCCAACAAATATCGTCCCTGTGCTTATTTTTCTAGCACTCTTGACCCCGTTGCACAAGGTTTGCCTGCCTGTTTGAAATCTGTCGCAGCCACAGCTCTAGCAATACGACAAAGTGATTCCATAGTACTAGGAAATTCTCTCGAAGTACAAGTTCCACATGCAGTAGAACTACTCTTGAATAGGACCCAGACACAACACTTGACTATAGTCCGCCTCACAGGCTACGAAGTCACTCTGTTCCAACCCCACATCATCATCAAAAGATGCAATATCCTCAACCCAGCTACATTACTGCCTACTATTCCAGTTGACAATCAGATTCACGACTGCTTAGAGGTAGTCGAACTAGTCACAAAGCCCCGATCTGATCTTACAGATGTCCCTCTAAGTACACCAGAACACACACTGTTTGTAGACGGTTCCTGTATGCGCCTCCAATCAGGCGAACTTTCAGCAGCCTATGCTGTCACTACTGAAAACACAGTCCTCTTAGCAGCTAGGATATCCGTACATTCAGCACAAGCAGCAGAGCTAATAGCTCTCACACAAGCATGTGAGTGGTCTAAAGGAAAACGAGCCAACATCTACACCGATTCACAGTACGCATTCGGGGGCGTCCATAATTTTGGCATTCTGTGGAGGGAGAGAGGTTATCTAACCTCTCATGGAACAAAGATCCAACATGGAGAACTTATCCTCCAGCTACTAGAAGCAGTACACAGACCCGCAGAAGTAGCTATACTAAAATGCAAAGCACAAACCAAAGTCATAGACTATCACTAGAGGCAATGCTCTGGCAGGCGCCACAGCTAAACATGCTGCTCAGACAGGAACACTAAGCACTGAAACCATCACCAGAACTATCTGTCCAGTTATCGATCCCACCAAAGATGTAGTAGACATCCAAAACCAAGCCACAGAGACCGAAAAGAGCAAATGGGAGGAAGAGGGAGATACACACACAGATCAAGGGTGGGTAACCAAAGACTAGTCCAAATGGTTTCTCCCTGACATAATGGTTCCCGTAATGATAGAAACTGCCCATGGTCCTGCCCACCTAGGAGAAAAAGGAATGTTAGACAGTCTGAATCTGATATGGCACAACAAGCATCTGCCTGCAGCAGCCAAACAAAAAGTACGAACATGTATGATTTGCTGTCAGTTCAATCCCGGGAAAAGTGTATCGGTTGAACAAGGAGGGTTCCAACCTCCAGATCACCCCTTTGAAGTCCTCCAAATGGATTATATCCAGATGGAAAGATGTCGAGGATACAAGTATGTCCTCATAGTGGTCTGTACCTTAACCCGATGGACTGAAGCTTACCCTGTCCCAGACTATGGTGCCCAAATGACAGCTAAACAACTGGTTAGAGAATTTTTCCCAAGATATGGGTTGCCCAGAGTCATCTACTCTGACAATGGACAACCTTTCTCTTCTAAATTGATGGAAGCGGTTTCCCTACTGTTAGGCTACACTTGGAAATTTCATTGTGTCAGACATCCCCTAGCAGCAGGCCTGGTGGAGCGGCACAACCAGACATTAAAAACCAAATTGGCCAAAATTTGCGCTGACAAGCAAATAGACTGGGTGACAGCTCTTCCAGTTGCCCTGTTCTACATGCGAATGGTGGCACATTCTCGGACGGGCCGGTCACCCTATGAGATCACATATGGGAGACCTCCCAATATCTGGGGTGTCCCATCTCCTAAAAAGCTAACTGACATTGATGCAAATGTACTGAAAGATTACTTGGCTTCTTTGATGTCTGCACTACGTTCTTGCCGTTCACAGGTGGCTGCAGCCTTTCCAGACAAGACCACGCCTGACGAGCACTCCCTTCAACCTGGTCAATGGGTGCTTATCAGAAATTTTGACCGAACCAGCCCTCTGGAATGAAGGTGGACGTCTCCCAAGCTGGTGCTGCTCACAACGAGGACCGCCGTCAAAGTCGAAGGACGAAAAGGATGGCTCCATGTGAGCCACTGCAAGCCCTTCCACGGACCAATTCCTTCGGACACCGTTGTTGATCCAGAGACACTAAACCATCAGACTTTAAAGACACTGAAACGACAGACTTTATTTCACCCCTTCCAGAACTTTTGCCCAAAGAAGAGTACAAATCGCGGCTGCGATCATACCCAAAACAGACTTGAGACTTTGTGCCTGACCTCGACCTACCAGTGGCTATTTAAGCCCAAGGCGGACGCTTGGTGAAGCGGTTGCTGGGAAGTGTCCGGTCACTGGTGCATACTTTACTCATACTAAAAACAGCCGAAATCATGAAGACAAAGACTCACTGCGCAAAACTATCACAAGACAAAGTTCCAGTTTTTCTCTCTATAATGATTCTTATTTTCTGCATCATGGCTTGTCTAGGTTGGTTCCTTCATCTAGCTTTCCCACTTTCTTCCCCTACGCTTTTGAGCACACGTAGATCTTCCCCCGCATCTCGAAAGTAGGAGAAAAGAATTCTTCAATAACACATTCATCTCCACACTCCATCAACACCAACTAGTTATCAACAAAACCAACTGTTGGGTCTGCGGCTTAATGCCACACTCCGTACACGGAGGTATGCCTTTTATCCCTTTCCCTGTTAGCTATGCTGGATCTACCTATGCTCTCTCTATGATATTCTCCGCCTCGGTTAGAAACATCCCTGAATCCAAGACCAAGAACACTAGTACCTGGAACGAGATAAAAACAAAGACTGTGCGCGCTGTTCAAAAGATGGTAGACTTCACCGTAACATGGGGACGAGCAGATAATAGTGAAAACACCAGTTATTCCCTCTTTAACGACACTACTTCCTGTAGAGAAACATTCTCAGTTCAGAAGAGACAGACAGAGCAGGGAGGATGGGCTGTGCCTCATAAGGGCCTGTTTTGTGTAAGAGGTAAGGGCAAGGGTCAGAAGATGGGAGACCGTGAGTGTAATAAAACATAAACCCTACCTGACTTAAACTTACCAACAATGACCACCGCCCCAACACTTATTTTATTTGTGGACCTTACGCACGTACTTGGCTACCTCAAGGCTGGTCCGGGAAATGCTACATTGCATTTCTCCTCCCCCCTACCTACACCGCCCCAGCAGATTATCATCTAAGTGATCCTCTGACCGTGATTAATAGACGGCGAAGGGGGTCATGGATGCTGAAGACACAGTGGATCAAGAGGCTGGCGATTTCTTCAAAGGAATCATCCCTTTCTGGGGGCCCATGATCAATAGCCGCCACATAAGACAACTAACTCATGTAGTTCAGGGAGCCATAAACGAGACCGCTGGTGCGTTAAGCAACATCACGGCTGAGATGGCTTCCGATAGACTCATGACGTTACAGAACCGTATGATCCTAGATATCATATTAGCGGACCGTGGTGGCGTATGTGAACTGATCGGATCCAGCTGCTGTATATACATTCCAGATAATGCTCCCTCTGTATATGCTGCCATTTCCCGCCTTCATGTACTTTCAAAGAAGCTAGACGCAGACACCGGAGCCTGGTCCCTGACGGGATGGCTCTGGGGCCTCCTGTCCTCATGGGGGTGGAAGATCCTTACAATACTAGGTCTTGCTCTAGCTATTCTCTTCACCTGTTGCCTCTGTATTCAGTTGTGCCCAGCTCTCTGTAGTCTCTGTATCACTGTCTGCATTCCCAAACCCCAGTCCAGAAAGAAAGAAAAGGAAAGAATCATGTTACAGGAACAAGTAGATGGCCTAACGAGTATAGAAGTAGACTAATAAGAAGAAGAATTTTAAAGGGTATATTATGGGACAAGGAGGGAATGTGGAAAAAGATTATTTCTCGTAGTTTATGTCCCATCATACACCCTCTCAGTAACCTCCCCGAGCCCATCATGTCGGGAAACAAGCAAACGAGAACACGAGCAAACCTGATAACGGGCGCACAAAAGTTGCACATGCACTCTCCTTCCTCTTAAAATTCAAAGGTACATTCTTATGGCTAAGGCGATGTCGAGAAACAGCTTCCTCACTCAAACTGTACATTCCTATGGTCAAGCCGATTCCGAGAACAAGACCCCCCCCCCCCCCCCCTTTGTAACCATTTCCCTATAATCGGGCCGATTCTGAGAAATAGGCCCCGTTTTGCTATACCACGACAACCAATTCCGAGAAGAAAAGCCCCCGTTTGCTGAAAGACACGACACCAGACATCCTGTCAAACTACCAGTTCTTCTTTTTCTCTCTCTCTCACTCTCTTATCTAAGGAACCAGCCTAGGATTATTTCTCAATGCTCTGCTTCTGCCGTGACTTCCTCATGATTAAAGACACAGTCACGCTTCTTCCTGCCATGACATCTGCATGATTTTGACACAGTTACGTTGCTACGATTTCTGAAAAATTGTGACACAGCTATCCAAGTTTTTACTAACTTCTGTATTGTTGCAAACACAGCTATCCGAGTTTTGCTCAAGGGAAGCTCCTTCCTCTTTTCTGTGTATAAATACCATGTCCTCTTTGATGAAAGTTAGAGATTCTTCAGATACTCCTTAGGTGACGGAGCTCTCCCTTAACTCGAGTTACTGAATAAAGACCCTTTATTCGAACCACCACGGACTCTGCTCTTCATACTTGACCTTATTGATATTATAGAAATTCCGATCAAGGTAATTTACTAAAATATTTACCACAGAAGGCGCATCCTGCTGAGAAGGTCGGCAAAATTGTTGTCAATGCCCAGAAGGTACTTAGCCAACAAATGAATTTTGTGGTGGAGCCCAACATTAAATGCTCTGGGATAGCGGAGACAATGGTAGAGAGAGTGTCTCTCCCTGTTGCTGAAGGTAGTACACAGCCGTCATATTGCCGTCCAGCCAAGGACATCCTTGCCCATCAGGTGAGGTAGGAAAGCCTTCAGTGCTAGGTGCACGGCTAGAAGCTACAGATAGTAGATGTGGAGGCGCGATATCTGCGTTCCCACTGACCCTGAATGGTCAGATCTTGTAAATGTGCCGAACAACCCGTAAGGGAGACGTGCGCTGTAATAATCCTCTGTGGAACTGGGTTGAGAAAAGGACAAGCATCGCGGAAGATCAACACTAGATCGTCTCGTCTTGAGACCACTGTTCCGCTAAGCATTCCTGCAATGGACACATATGTAGCCTGACATATGGAACTAAGGCAAAGCAGGAGGCCATCATGCCTAAGAGCCCCATGACTGTTCTGACCGTAAGTTGTTGGTTTGGTTGGAACAGAGGGAGCAGTGTTTGAAACGACTGAATATCCTGGCAGGGTTTGGATAGGCTATACCTACCTCCTAGGTAAGCTTGGATCTGGAGGATTGGGAGGTGGGATTCTTCGGCATTGATGGTAAACCCTAAACGATGATGGTGGTCTATTATGACATTTGTGTGTTCACAGCACTGATGTCGGGGCAATTTTGATCAGCTAGACATCCAGGTAGGGAACTAAGTGGACACCCTGTCTACGCAGGTGTGAGGCCACCAGGGCAAGGTACTTGGTAAACACGGGGGCGCTAGGTGGCGCACTGGCGGAATGGCCGCGACTCTGTGAGCCTCCCGCAGTCCGGCCGATTATCTTCCAATAATCCGGTGTCACTGCAATTGATGGATGATCTAGCTGTGTGGAATTAAGTCTACTGATACCTCGGGTGCAAGCCGAGATGTCTTTGAAGTCCGCTGGCCCATGACCGCCGCTTGCTCAGAGCCGACGCCTACCGAGCCGGGAGTACCCTGGAGTGTCCTGGCGCTGTGCCTGGGTGTGATTGGCTATGCAAGCGCCGCGGCGGCCACGTGGAGTATAGTCCGGCGGCTGCGTGAGGCATATCGGCATCGCAGCGGTTGTCGCGGTAGGAGGAGTGCTGCCCGCGACACTCGCTAAGTGTAGACACTTCATTTTCTGTGGCGGAGCCCCCTTGTTAAACATCATTGCGGCACAGGAGGGGCAGACTAGATGAGAGCTGCCTGAAAGGCGATCTACATAAAGCAACACGGCGGCCATTATCAGCGGGTCGAGGTGAGCCGATAACTAACAGGAGCCAGGACTGCCAACTGGATTGGGGGCATAGCTGTGGAGATTGCTGCAGGGCATAGTTGGTCGCCACGAGGCGAGTGGGCCCCGCGGGTGTGTGCCGCTGACGCTACTGCTTGCGCCTGCCGGAGAAGGATGGAAGCGGCGGGAAGACGGCTGTGAACGGCTACGGAGATCGCGGGTGTGGCGGCCACCCCCCTCCCCCCTCCTGAGACCTGAGATCCTTGTGCGTGGCGAGTGGCGGCGCGGAGCGGGCAACATGGCGGCGGCGATCCTGGCCTAGTGGCGGGCCTGGGGCACTACTGTTGTGCGTGTGCTGGAAGTGCCGCTCCTGGATGAATTGCCGGTTGTATGGTCTCATCGATAGTGCCATAATCACAGCGACACGCCACTAACTGTATCCTAAGGCGGGCGCTGCTGCGCCTATTGGGAACTCTACATTCCTTATTGATACTCTGGGGGTGGAACAGACGACAGTTAGAAAAAAGCCCCCCGTGCACCAGGGTACTGACACAAAGCCTGCAATCCTGCTGCCAGAAAGCTGGGGAGAAGCTGCGGTTCAGCAACCATGGAGTGATATGTGCTTGGAGACACCACACATAGGAGGCTGTACGTCACTGGAGAGTGGTGCCTGAGCTCTGGCGCTGGATTACTCTACGGGCGGTGGCCTGATACTTGCGCCTGACGCATACATTACTCTTTTTGGAGTATAGTGCCGACTGAAATTCACTGCAGGGTTAGGAAACCGAGGGTCCTACAAGATTTTATTGGCACCAGTCGCTGGTCATTGGCGGACCTAATCAATTGCACGGCGGAAGCTCGACAGTAGTAGGGGCTATACTGGTACAGGTTGTTGCTGCGAGTCTGCAGTAGTGAGATCGGAAGACGTCCCCTCTTGCCTCCTAGATCTTATCATGGGTAGAATGGACTCACGACAGCCGCGCCTCACGTTTGAGGCCAAGAAAGCTGCGAGACAGCCAGATGCGGAGGGGGGAAACCGCGCGAAGGAGACAGATACCGCGCAGAAAGATGGACCCAGCGGTGATATGAATACACTCCTTGCAGAAATGCGACAAGGTTTCACAACCATAGGAGACAAGATGGATACCCTCACTACCCGGATGGACTCCATCGCGCGTAAGCTGGAGGGCCATGAAGCGCGCATCAAAGAAGCAGAACGGAGGATATCTGACACGGAGGATGTCACAGAGCAACTGAAAACTGCGGTGACCCAAATGGATAAATTAATGCGGATCATAGACGCAAAGAATGAGAACATTGAAGCCCGTAGTCGCCGGAACAATAGTCGCATTTTAGGCGTACCAGAGAGCACCAACACTGGGCGCCTAGAGGACTACGTTGAACAAGCATTTGCAATGCAATAGGTCTGGCATTAGGAAAGTTTGAGCTATTGGTATTGTAAATGACACATTTTTTATTTATGTGTTGGTTTTTAAAATAGCAAACTTAATAGCTTTGTCGTTTACAATGCCAATAGTTTTAACTTTCGCAAATGTGACACTTATAGCATTTGTAATGCAGTATGTGTTGTATTTACGTGACTTAGATGTATTGATATTTCAAATAACAATGGCTTTTACATTTTTTAATAATTAATACTTAAATAAAAGTTATTGTAATTTATAATAGCAATAGCTTAAACTTTTGTTAAAAAAATTGTGAAGATTATGTAAATTGTATTTTCTTGTAACAAAAATCCAAGAACAGAAAGGAAATATTAACATCTTTTTGTGACATTTGTAATAAAGCTTGAACATATTTGAACCAGTTGTTGAATGGTTGCACAGATTGATGCTGTGGTGGCGCTGAGTGATGTTGTAGTGGCGACGAGTGATGCTGTGGAGTTCAGTGATGCTGTGGTTGCGCCTAGTGATGTTGTATTTCCCATGAGGGATGCTGTGGTGGTGCTGAGCGATGCTGTGGCAAAGCAATAGATAGATAGAGTGAGGGCGATAGATAGATACAGTGACGGCGATAGATAGAGTGTATTTAAGTAGCATTGAGTAGTGTAAGTATGAGGTGTGTAATAATACGGCACTAAGAGGTATTAGGTGGAGTGTATTTACGTTGCATTGAGAAGAGTAATTATATGGGGTGTAATTATTTGGGACTGAGTGGTAATATGGGGAGTGTATGTTGTATTCAGTAGAGTAATTATGTGGCACTGAGTGGTATTTGGAGTGCATGTTGCATTGAGTGCAGTGTAATTACGTAGCATATAATTATATGGCACCGAGTGGTATTGTTTGGAGTGTATGTTGCATTGAGTGCAGTGTAATTATGTAGCATATTATGTGGCACTGAGTGGTATTGTGTGGAGTGTGTGTTGCATTTAGTAGAGTGTACTTATGTGGCACTGAGTGGGATTTGGAGTGAATGTTGCATTGAGTACAGTGTAATTATGTGGTGTGTAATTGTGTGGCACTTAGTAGTATTTGGAGTGTATGTTGCATTGAGTGCAGTGTAATTATGTAGCATGTAATTATGTGGCATTGAGTGGTATTGTGTGGAGTGTATGTTGTATTCAGTAGAGTGGAATTGTGTTGTGTGTAAATTTGTGGCACTGAGTGGTATTGTGTGGAGTGTGGGTTGCATTCAGTAGAGTAATTATGTGGTGTGTAATTATGTGGCAGTGAGCGGTATTTGTAGTGTATGTTGCATTGAGTGCAGTGTAATTATGTCGCATATAATTATGTGGCACTGAGTGGTATTTGTAGTGTATGTTGCATTGAGAGCTGTGTAATTATGTGGCGGTGCAGAGTGTGTGAGGCAGCGCAGTATGTGAGTCAGCGCAGTGTGTGAGTCAGCGCAGTGTGTGAGGCAGCGCAGTGTGTGAGGCAGCGCAGTGTGTGAGGCAGCGCAGTGTGTGAGGCAGCGCAGTGTGTGAGGCAGCGCAGTGTGTGAGGCAGCGCAGTGTGTGAGGCAGCGCAGTGTGTGAGGCAGCGCAGTGTGTGTGTGTGTGTGAGGCAGCGCATTGTGTGTGTGTGAGGCAGCGCATTGTGTGTGTGTGAGGCAGCGCATTGTGTGTGTGAGGCGGCGCATTGTGTGTGTGTGAGGCGGCGCATTGTGTGTGTGTGAGGCGGCGCATTGTGTGTGTGTGAGGCGGCGCAGTGTGTGTGTGTGTGAGGCGGCGCAGTGTGTGTGTGAGGCAGCGCAGTGTGTGTGTGTGAGGCAGCGCAGTGTGTGTGTGTGAGGCAGCGCAGTGTGTGTGTGAGGCAGCGCAGTGTGTGTGTGAGGCAGCGCAGTGTGTGTGAGGGATGGCAGTGTGTATGTGAGGCAGCGCAGTGTGTATGTGAGGCAGCGCAGTGTGTGTCAGGCAGCGCAGTGTGTGTCAGGCAGCGCAGTGTCCAATGTGTGGAAGGCCCTGGTTACTTCAGCATGAATGACGCACCTGCACTTCATAGCAGCTAGATTTAGACCGGCACTGCAGGATTATAAACCCCTTAGAAGCTCTTGAATCGTCTGTACATCCAGTTCTAGGGTCACAAGACGCATTCTTTTGTTTTATCCATTTCCAATACACGTGGCTGTGTTTAAATGTGACGTGGTACTGCTTAGCCCAAAACATGGGCTTCAAACGTCTGCTCGCAGAGCGGTGCAGCCGCCTGCAGGCTGGAAGCACACGGCTTGATATGGAATAACTTACATTTAAACAACAAGTCCCAGGCTGAAAAGGGCAAGGGCAACGCTCCCACACAGCATGCTGCCAGCGGGCGGTGGTCTCAACCCCTGCTGTCTTTTGGCTTTGAAGCGCTGTGAGGAGGAGAAGGAGGAAGAGCTTGGCCATAGGGTACAGTTTTATTTCTGCACCCAAGTCAGCCTCAGCAGAAGACATGAAAACCACCAAAATTTGCTGCCCGGCAGTGAGACTGCAACACGTCCGGGGACCGGGCAAACTTAAACCAGCACTTCCCAGGAAGAGGGTGCGACCGTGCGAGCTCTCATCATACATGCTCCCACATTGCCTGAGATATCTGCGTAATCCACTGCCGGGTGCAACTTAGACACAAATCTTGCGTCCACCTCCATGCTGGTCCTCGTCTTAAAACGGCGTCAAGTTCGGAAAAGATGATGTCCTGCACCGCATCTTCTCCTCGCGTGCAGGCTGTGTGCGGGTACCAGTAGCTCTCTGTGGAGCGAGGGGCTGCAGGAAGCAACAGGCACTGAAGGCGGTAAGGAGCCAAGGAGAGAAGGGCAGATAAATAGGGGAGTGGGACGCAGCGTCCAAGGTAGCCAGTAGGAGGGTACCTGTCATCCCTGAGGCTGGGGGTGGGGTGCAGAGGGAGGGTGAGTGGGGGAGTAGGAGTGGTTTGGAGAAGAGATGCGCTACTGACGCTGAATGCAAGGACCCTACCGCGGGTGTAGCCCCACTCCTCCAAGCACCGGGTCTTTCGCAAGGGTGGGGGTCAGCCACCTATTACCTTCGCCCTGAAAGTCTGTCTGGGAGTGGGGGCTCCAAGAGGATGTGGCATAACCGCTAGAGCGGTCGTCCTCGAAGCTGTGAAGAAACCCGCAGTCACATTACGACTTTCTGATTACATTGGTGGTTAGGTGATGTTAGAGTAGATGACTAATGAAAGGCAGTGACGGTGCAACCCGCAGGGTGCGGGGCTGTTATTCTGGGAGTGGGTTTCTAAATGATTGCCCTGATCATGTGCCACGTGTTTTCAGTTGTTTCTCTTCTGCACCACGCACGCGAGTCTTTAGCTCAGGTGAGCAGCGACTCGTCAGGCACCGCTGTCCTGTCTGTCTCCTGTCACCCGTGACAGACCCAGCTGCTTGCTGCTTCTGATGTTTATCGTGTCTTTCTAATCTCACGCGCTCAGGGCAGGTTTTGCTGGAGGGGACAGTGAGATAATCTTGTTATCGATTCTGAAAACAACTTCTCGTTTTATTAGACATTTGTAGTTACTTAACCTAAGATATCATAGACGCATTTTGCAGCGTATATGCAAGGGTAGCACTCACAGAAAACAATCGTTTTTTTCTAATAAAAGAAGTGTTTCAATAAACTTCAATAAGAAAGAAATGTACTCGTGACTCACCTGCCACAAACATACACATCGAGGAGACCAGTAACAGCAACATCGCAGCTCTTCGTGTCTATAATAACAAGCTTAGTATCCGGGCTGGGAGGGCGGGACCTGCCTGCGCAACATTTTAAAATTTCGTTTTGAGGTCGGAGCGCGAGTGCCGTACCGTACCTGAAGTCCCGGGACCCAGGCGAAGACTGCGGGACCCCCAAGCCTAAGGGGAGAGCCCCGCTTCTTGCTGGTGTAAGTGTGAGTGTGAGAGAGCGTGAGTGTGAGAGAGTGTGAGTGTGAGAGAGCGAGAGTGTGAGAGAGCGAGAGTGTGAGTGTGAGAGAGCGAGAGTGTGAGAGAGCGAGAGTGTGAGTGTGAGAGAGCGAGAGTGTGAGAGAGCGAGAGTGTGAGAGAGTGTGAGTGTGAGAGAGTGTGAGTGTGAGAGAGTGTGAGTGTGAGAGAGTGTGAGTGTGAGTGTGAGAGAGTGTGAGTGTGAGAGAGTGTGAGTGTGAGAGAGTGTGAGTGTGAGAGTGTGAGTGTGAGAGAGTGTGAGTGTGAGTGTGAGAGAGTGTGAGTGTGAGAGTGTGTGAGTGTGAGAGAGTGTGAGTGTGAGAGAGTGTGAGTGTGAGTGTGGGAGAGTGTGAGTGCAAGTGTGTGAGTGTGAGTGTGAGTGTGAGTGTGAGTGTGAGTGCGAGTGTGCGAGTGTGCGAGTGTGTGAGTGTGTGAGTGTGTGAGTGTGAGAGAGTGTGAGTGTGAGTGCGAGTGTGTGAGTGTGAGAGAGAGTGTGAGAGAGAGAGAGTGTGAGAGAGAGAGAGTGTGAAAGAGTGTGAGTGTGAGAGAGTGTGAGTGTGAGAGAGTGTGAGTGCGAGTGTGAGAGAGTGTGAGTGCGAGTGTGAGAGAGTGTGAGTGCGAGTGTGAGAGAGAGTGAGTGTGAGAGAGTGTGAGTGTGAGAGAGTGTGAGTGTGAGAGAGTGTGAGTGTGAGAGAGTGTGAGTGTGAGAGAGCGAGAGTGTGAGAGAGCGAGAGTGTGAGAGAGCGAGAGTGTGAGAGAGCGAGAGTGTGAGAGAGCGAGAGTGTGAGAGAGCGAGAGTGTGAGAGAGCGAGAGTGTGAGAGAGCGAGAGTGTGAGAGAGCGAGAGTGTGAGAGAGCGAGAGTGTGAGTGTGAGAGAGTGTGAGTGTGAGAGAGTGTGAGTGTGAGAGAGTGTGAGTGTGAGAGAGTGTGAGTGTGAGAGAGTGTGAGTGTGAGTGTGAGTGAGTGTGAGAGAGTGTGAGAGAGTGTGAGTGTGAGAGAGTGTGAGTGTGAGAGAGTGTGAGTGTGAGAGAGTGTGAGTGTGAGAGAGTGTGAGTGTGAGAGAGTGTGAGTGTGAGAGAGTGTGAGTGTGAGAGAGTGTGAGTGTGAGAGAGTGTGAGTGTGAGTGTGAGAGAGTGTGAGTGTGAGAGAGTGTGAGTGTGAGAGAGTGTGAGTGTGAGAGAGTGTGAGTGTGAGTGTGGGAGAGTGTGAGTGCAAGTGTGTGAGTGCAAGTGTGTGAGTGTGAGAGTGTGAGTGCGAGTGTGTGAGTGCGAGTGCGAGTGTGTGAGTGTGTGAGTGTGTGAGTGTGAGAGAGTGTGAGTGTGAGTGTGAGAGAGTGTGAGTGTGAGAGAGTGTGAGTGTGAGAGAGTGTGAGTGTGAGAGAGTGTGAGTGTGAGTGTGAGAGAGTGTGAGTGTGAGTGTGGGAGAGTGTGAGTGCAAGTGTGTGAGTGCAAGTGTGAGAGTGTGAGAGTGTGAGTGCGAGTGTGTGAGTGCGAGTGCGAGTGTGTGAGTGTGAGTGTGAGAGAGTGTGAGTGCGAGTGTGTGAGTGTGAGAGAGTGTGAGTGTGAGAGAGTGTGAGTGTGAGAGTGTGAGAGTGTGAGTGTGAGAGAGTGTGAGTGTGAGAGAGTGTGAGTGTGAGAGAGTGTGAGTGTGAGAGAGAGTGTGAGAGAGTGTGAGTGTGAGAGAGTGTGATTGTGAGTGTGAGAGAGTGCGAGTGTGAGAGAGAGTGAGTGTGAGAGAGAGTGAGTGTGAGAGAGAGTGAGTGTGAGAGAGTGTGAGTGTGAGAGAGTGTGATTGTGAGTGTGAGAGAGTGCGAGTGTGAGAGAGAGTGAGTGCGAGAGAGAGTGAGTGTGAGAGAGAGTGAGTGTGAGAGAGAGTGAGTGTGAGAGAGTGTGAGTGTGAGAGAGTGTGAGTGTGAGAGTGTGAGAGAGTGTGAGTGTGAGAGTGTGAGAGAGAGTGTGAGTGTGAGAGAGTGTGAGTGTGAGAGAGTGTGAGTGCGAGTGTGTGAGTGTGAGAGAGTGAGAGTGTGAGAGAGTGTGAGAGAGTGTGAGTGTGAGAGAGTGTGAGAGAGTGTGAGTGTGAGTGTGAGAGAGAGAGTGTGAGTGTGAGAGAGAGTGTGTGAGAGAGAGAGAGAGAGAGAGAGAGAGAGAGAGAGAGAGAGAGAGAGAGAGAGAGAGAGAGAGAGAGAGAGAGAGTGAGAGTGAGAGTGAGAGTGAGAGTGAGAGTGAGAGTGAGAGTGAGAGTGAGAGTGAGAGTGAGAGTGAGAGTGAGAGTGAGATAGATAGATAGATAGATAGATAGATAGATAGATAGATAGATAGATAGATAGATAGATAGATAGATAGATAGAGAGAGTGAGTGTGTGAGTGTGTGTGTGTGTGTGTGTGTGTGTGTGTGTGTGTGTGTGTGTGTGTGTGTGTGTGTGTGTGTGTGTGTGTGTGTGTGTGTGTGTGTGTGTGTGTGTGTGTGTGTGTGTGTGTGTGTGTGTGTGTGTGTGTGTGTGTGTGTGTGTGTGTGTGTGTGTGGGTTTGTGTTACTATCCTTGTGGGGACTTGGGCGTGATAACACACTCACGCTGTGGGGACTTGATTGCACTGTGGGGACCTGAACCCAGGTCCCCACAAGGTAATGTCTTCTAAATGATTAAAAATGACTTGAGGAACATCTGTGTCAATTTTTACAACTTTTGAAAAATTTGCCTTGTGGGGACCTGTGTTTCACCAAGTGTGTTTAATTTTTTGCTCGCTCTGTCCCCGTAGGCAGGAGGTGGTACTGCAGTCCTAAACACACTTTGCATTTAAACACACATTGCTCACCAGAAACACTTGCTAGCAGCAGAAACAACAGACATTTAGAAGGGAAAGCAACCTAATCTTGAATTTATCTAAATATTTGTCATGCAATTAATGTTTTGTCTATTTATTCAAATAAAACTTTTTTACATGACGTTATCAAATTTAGACTCTGTGTCTGAAAATTATTAGTGGTTTTATTATAAACGTTGATAAAAACAATTTGGGTCAGCTTTGAATCCCAGAATACTTCACTATTGCCTTTTGATGATTCTCTGCAATTAAAAAAAGATGGTGCACTGCACTACAATAAAATAAAAAATGATCTGATCATTTTTTGTAAATAACCTAAAGGCATCAGTACCTATTGTTATGTGTTAATGCTTGTACCAGTAGTTCTGAAGTCTTTATGCGGCTTTGGCTTTCTTTGCATATCAATATGCACTATTTAATAAATTCTTTTAGATGGTGGCTAGATGAGTGAGTGACTAGCTTTGCAATGTGCTAAGCACTATGTTCTCACAGACAGTGAACTGAAGCAATGTTATTTGCACAGCATTAGGGCATTTATTTTTACCAGGAAAGGCATGTTCTAATAAAATGTGTGAACTTCATAGAAGATATATTCATATATCTCCATAATATTTATTTTGAGGTATTTAAAGAGCAGAACAATATGCAGTTTGATATCAGTGCATGACAGATTAACTACTTACAGTTCAAAATCACTTCCCAATTGCCCATTGCTCTTTAACGTAAGTTGTAGCATATCTTTGCAGTAGTCAGTGCATCTAAACATCTTTCCTTTAAGTATGGGCGAATTTTGTGAATTCGCTGGAAAGCGTACTCGCGGTTCGCAAAATTCGCGAACTTTCGTGAGATTGAGGATTTTTTTATTTTTGTGAGCGTGACATTTTTTTCACTGCGGCTTAGAATTTTTGCGACTTTGGGAAAGCGAGCTGTTAAAATCTCCCGCCGGATGTCAGCTGCGCGTCACATCTACGTATTCGCTATTGTTTACTCTTGCGATACGTGATCGCGGGCCCGTATGACGTATTTGCGTTCTCAAAGTCTCGCAGTGCAAGATGGCGGGACTTCATGAAGTACTCGCGGTCGAAAAGTCTTGCACGATCACGCCATGGCGTACTCTCGGTCGAAAAGTCTTGCGCAATCGTGCAGCAAGATCGAAAATGGTGCAGCGCACGCAAACCGGGAGGAAAACAACTCGGCGAACTCAGAATCACAGTAAGTCAACGCCGCACGCGCAAGATTGTATTTTTGAAGTGCAACCAAGCAAAAAAATTCACCAACTCGCGAATTGCGTATTTTTTGGCAATTTCACGCGATTCGCTGACTGCGAAATTTCCAAAAATTCACAAATTCCGCAAGCGGAACGAATTTTCAGCCCATGTTTACTTTCCTTATGACATTTGAGTTAAACAGAACAATTGAATTCATGCTTTTGCATGTAAATGTTAGCATTGTGAAATGTATGAGTTTCTATTGTGAGAACCAATTTGATTGCATGCACTCATACATTAGGTTAATGGATGTTGCTTGGTTAAGTGTGTCACGTTGTCATGGATATAGGTGCTTTGCCTTATTGACTTAACTTGGCTTAACACTGCTTGTAAATAAGGCACCTTATCACGCTATACTTCGCGTGAAAGGGGAGGGCAATTGGCATTGCTGTGGGCGTTCCACCACAACACCCATTGATTTTGACACTGACCCATATTAACAAGGGTGGCGTAAATATGGGTCAGTGCCAAAATTGAGACCAGGGAAAACCTGGTCTTACCTTGGCGCAACGAGGAACATTTTTTAATTTCTCCAAATTTTTGCTGTTTTCATGTGTACTGCGTTTTACAGCACACATGGAAACAGCAACACACCAATGATTGTTTATATGCAGGAAAGGGTCCTTTGCTCCACATAAATCTTTTTTTTTTTAAATGGCGTTTTGCAACTTCTATGTTCTCTGCATTAAGCAGCACACAAAGAAGTTTCAAAATGCCAGTTGAAGATTATTTATGTGCAGGAAGAGACACCTTCCTGCACATAAACAATTTTCCCCTACAATGCATACACCCTTGCACTATGGGCAAGAGTGCTTGCGTTGGTGATAGGCAGCTACATTTAGTGCCCGTGCAAGGGGAAACACAGGTCTGCACCATATTCTTGTAAATATGCTGCAGCCCTGTGTTTCTAAAGTGACGGAGCATGTCGTTAACCTTCTTGGCATAACGATACGCTTCGCCACTTTTCTTGTAAATATGCCCCGAGTGCTTCATAACATCATATGTCTTTTAATTCTTTCCCTCCCATTATGTTGCCACCTCATTTGATGTTATAGTTTCAGTAAAAACAGCTGGACGTTTGGCAGCCCTTGTGTAAGAAACACACACATGATAGGAATATTTAAATATCTCTGTAAAATAAGCCCATAATATATGAACCATAATACTGCCACTTCTATAGTTAATATTGCCTTTTCACATACCACCAGAGCATAAAGAACATAAAGAAGCACTCTTACAACTTACATATTGCTGTGGGTGTATCTCTTTCTACGTGACTTAGCAGTTACGCTGTACACACCAGGGGTCTCACATTTGTGCTTGTCAGTGGTTTGAACACACCATGTGGCCTGTTGCCTGTGATGATGGACTGCACACATTATGGGTCCCTGTTAGCTAGTAAGAAAAGTTCTAGGTAACCTGCTCTTTCTAAATGTATAGGGAATCTCACTAGACTGTGGGTAACAAGTCTCAGTAAACTTTCCAGGATAAATATTTAGGACTCAGCATTATGTTATTTGCCTCAGTTACATGCCCCTAGTAGGAGCAACTCAATATATTTTCCTTTAGAAAAGACGGCCATTTGCAATGCAAAGCCCCACGCACATGCAAAATAAATTTGAGCCCAAGAGTCTACTTCACTCATATGGCTGAGATTTAGGTTGGAGTGGAGAATAATTTCAGCCAGTGGTTGCCAATGTGGGCCGCAGCACTTATTTTTGTGGACCGCCCCTTATTTTAACTCATTAGACATTTTGTGAGAGCAAAAGAAGGAAGAACACACAAACTGGAAAAAAGCAGCAAGTGAAAGATGGAAAAACCATCACAAAGGGAGAAACCAGAAATTGCAACAGTGAGCTAAAGGAGCAGGGAATGTGTGGCAGCGGATTAAAGAGGTCTGAATTGGATTCAAGACTATGCAGCTTTGAGCTTTGGCACCTGACATATACTAGAGCTGGTGGTGGGCTTCTGAGCAGAGCTTTGGGCACCAGCACTCATTATTTTACAAATTAAGCACTGACTGGAATGTAATCGGAATGTTTCATTGAGAACTCATTCATAAACCTGTAGCCCTGGAGGAAGTCCTCATATTCCACCAAGAAATGATGCAGTCATTGTGGCAATGTAAGTGTGCAAACTTACCACATCAGCATTAGTGGATTTGCAGCACCTAACGACAATTCACACAAATGTAGCCACACAGAAAACACACTGTAACAATTGATCTACTGCACTATATGTAACTGGGAGCATGCATCCCGGCAGAAAGGGTGTTGCATCACTGAAGGTGTAAAATGTTTTGTCAAAGGCATTGAATATGTGCCTGGCCTTAGCTGAGGTTCTGACCTGCAGATGTCTGGTTGAACGACACTCTTGTGTCCATACATCTATCCTCCAAAGGCTATCAACCATGATATCATGGGGTGGCGATTGCTGACTTGCCAGAACACACCGAATCATGCCACTAAAGAACAACCGGTACCTACTACAGGACTTCATCCCACTCTTGTCTGCTGCTACTTTGGTCAACATTTGGCAGGCTGTACGATCTGGACCCCTCTTCACTTCACAACGATATACTGACCACCCAACCTAAATGCTGTTGAAAAGTGTTTGAGCTTGATATATTTTTGACAAACTAGTGCTTTTACCAAGAAATTTCCCTCATGATGCACCTCAGTACCAGAGTTGTTACATGTTCTTACTTGTGACCTTCTTTCAGGGCACAAGTCCTAAAAATAGAAGTGAGGGGACACTGACGTCACAACAGGAAGTGACGTTACGAAAGGAGGCTTGCACCATCAGACTCATTGCCTCCCCTCGTCCACCCTTTAGATGCAATTGCATCAGAGAAGCCAGCGCATGAGCAGCGTACTGAATGAGCTCCGATCTCGCCCCAGAGAGGCCAAAGAGTGAATGTGTGGCTCCATTTGCTCCAGTTATTGAGCTCCCAGTAAAATAAGTGGGGGGACGCTGTCCATCCGCATGGTACCCCGACTCGAGCCCTGCCTTCTTTGTTCCCTATTGCCCGGAGCGTGTCACCTGGGCAACCCTTGTTTGTCCAGGGAAAAGTGCAAGTGTCAAAGGTTTTCCACCTGTAGCTGTCAACCAATGAAACACATTTAATACACTAACCCGTTGCAGCCACATCTAGAATTCTGCTTATAGTCAAGCCCCATTGACAAAGTAAGAGACGGCATTGTTTATCAGAGATGCCACTGAATGACTTGATCTCTTTTTTCTCCTACTATGTCTGGCAAAGCACATATGCTTGAACAGAATTTCAACTGTCTGTGAAATGCATCAATTGATCTTTCTTGATATTGACATTTTTTCTCAGCTTGAACCTTTCAAATTCTTTGTTAGCCTGAGCGCTACAACGAGCCATAAACTAGAGGTGAGTGATGCCTATCCTAGCTTAGATGGAGGTCCTCTGGGACTCTCAACCACAAACCGAGCCGAGCTTTTGTGTGGCTTCAATCCACAACCCATTCAGTAATATTATGTGCCAAGAATTAAATACAAAGCATGAACCTTTGCTCTAAAAGCAAAGAGATGTCCATATATGGCTGAATTGCACAACGTGATACCAGAAATTCTACAACTAATCCCAGCTACCCAGCTTTACCAAATTGTGTCATACTGGGCAAATATGTTATTTCACTGTGCCTTCTTTTACTTCATTATTGCATACGAAAGAATTTTAAAATATGGGTGCTCAGGATCATTGCTGTACAAAAACATCTTGTTTAATATAAAGATTACAATGTTCTTGCAATTATAATATGAATGTAGGCCATATATAGCGTGCAGATGACTACTGACTTCCGTTTCAGTACACTAATGGCATTTCCGTCTGGGTACTGAGGGCATGAACTTTTATAAACTCAAGTTAAAACAACATCTCTTTTGAGAAAAAAAATGCCTCTCAGTGCAGTGATGTAATCTTATGTACTGAGGGTGGAATCATTCCACGTTTCTGTTTTTAAATTTTTAAGATATTGTATCTTATTTTTACATGATGCATATTTAGGGTCTGACTGCGACACAATATAGGCCTGGCCACGTAAATAAGCAGCAGCAAAAACATAGTGTCTCAGGTTGTCAAATTGGGACAGTTTTGACCTTGTAAAGACATGCTGTATAAGAGCTCTGCAAGGTATGGAAGAGGGCAGGTTTGAGCTTGCAGTAGGCAATGCTTGTTTTAATCCCAGAGAAATCAAGGAAAAGCCGCACACCGGTCAAAAAAGCGGGCCACACACTGCCTTGTCAGACCATCCCATCGAGCACTCATTTCTGCAACTCTCCACAGTAAAGATATGATTACAGGTGGAGGAAGCGAGCCTTTGAAATAAAACAAATAAGCTTTGTAGAATAATCACCCAAAACTTTTTAACAGAATTCTGTCGGCTTTCAAGCGCAGGAAAAAAGCCATAGCCGCTGCAGGCACAACTCTTACAAAGTCATACTTAAGTTTAAAAAAACGACTTTAAAAATTACCAAACTGTGCTCGAATTAAATTTGAACATAATGTAAAATTAGAAATGGAAAACCATTCTTACTCCGTTTATTGTTTAGCAAACAAGCTATATGAAAATTGACATCGATGCCTCTAAATGTATGCTATTTGTGTTCTTAGAAGTGAACTACACTTTTGTTTAGCGTGCACTGGCTCTTTTGATTCTTGTTAAAGAATCGGAAAGGCTCAGCCTCCTCCTTTATCAAAGAGAAGGAAAGAGCGGGCGTCAGGGCGTTCCCTTGGTCACCGGCCTGCATAACAATGCGCTCTTGAACTAGCAGCCCTGAAACACCTTGAAACCTTGACCGGCGCAGACTGGGGGGATGGGCAGTGCTACAGCAGAATACACACACTTGCATCATGATGACAGAGAACCGGCAAACAGCAAAACCTGTGACTGGCTTGAAACTTCCACAGCAGCCAGAATGAGAAGGAAACCTGCAAAAAATGTAACATTTTCAAAAGCGCCATGAAGCCTTATTGTAAGGAACCTGCATATTATTGTCAAGAAATAGATGACAAATTCCAGGGCATCTTAGTGATTTAATGGGAGCAGTGCACGCTGTAAAAAGAACAGAAAGTGTTCACCTTTCGGAGCAAAGTTGAAACTCTTTAAATATATGTTTTTGGGCTTCTGCATTGTACGTTTGATGAGCATTTCGTAATCATTTTTGTCACAGCCTTTGGGTATTTTTATATATAAGTGAGGAGGGCTTCATTTCTTAAAATGAGCAATCTGCCAATGACGTCTCTATTTTTAAAATCATTGACATTGTATTTTTTAAGAATGTTTCCCGCTTCTGCATCTAACATTTAGATGCCTAATTCGTTTTTTTACTGCATTTCCTTCATAGTTAATGCAATTTTATTTAGTACAGCGCTCCCACGTCTTTGAGGCCTGGTCCCTGCTATACAAAACCATGTATATTTTTCAAAAATGAATTGTTTATCAGCTTCTTGAAACATCCATTACTATTCCAGATAAACTGACTTACTAGCTTAAAAGATGGGCAATCACCCTGGTTTATGAGCAGAGTTTATGGATGACAGGAGTATAACCATGAAAAGGAAGCCCTAAAAGCACACATAGGGCTGGGTTTTTCATAAGTGCGGACAAGTGTACCCCTTGCATTTAACCTGAAAATTGGAGCACCTGTCAAAGATGAGCCAAGGAACTCCTAAGGAAACACATGCACCTCTGTAAAGGACAGAGAGCAACAAATCAGCTTCTCCCAAATGGGAAGATATTTCAAATGCCACTGAACAGTGCATGACTTAAAACATTATAGATAACAATGTACTGTCACAGTTTAACTGTTTTTTGTCAAAGTCGTTTTTATTGTGGTTTCCAAAACATGACTCCAGGCACAATCCGCCCACATGCCCTCGCAGGGTCTCTCCGAAGTGCAAATCACAACAGTCACATCACTGGCAAACAGTAAATCGAAGTGCCACTTAGCCCCCGTGTACCCAATCTTAGTCCATATCATAATTGAAGGGGTCGGTGTTGGAGTGAATGGGGAGCAATTGTCACGTCCATTACAGGGGACCATCAGCAAGAGCAATGTCATGTCCCTGAGCGTCTCTTCGCTCATTCCTCCATCTATGCTCCCTCCTTCACCAAAGCGCCAGTATGTGCCTCCGGCACGCCATGACCCCAAAGCACTCGAGGAAGTTCGTCGGTGGGTAGTGCATCAAGAGCCAAACAATAGAAAAGGGTGATAACAAAGGAATACGTACCCCAACTCGTCCCACCTCCCCCCAAACTCTACCCCCCCTCTCCTCCCCAGTGGTGGTGTTGCGGCACAATAGAGTGTTTCACCGTAGAGTGAATCTTAGATTTGGAATAGGTGAAGGGCCCTGATCGTGGAAGGGCAAACCGCCGATGGCAGGCCCTTCGAAAGGAAGGAGACCAAGGGACCCCACCGGTATTCAAAGTTTTTGAAATCCTCACGGGCTATGTCAGACATACGCTCTAAGCTCATCAATTGCCACAGGCGGGAGTGCCACAGGGATATCGCCGGTGCTTCCTTCTTCTTCCACGCTGCCGCTATAGCCAGTTTAGCAGCCCCCAGACATAGCCACATAATTCTCTTGTCGGCCCTGGTTTGATGTTCTAGTGTAGGGTCTCTAATGCCAAGTAGGGCCTCTGCCATGGAGGTTGGGAAGGGATACCCCAGGATGGTTTTTATCTGCGCCAGGATTTCCTCCCAAAATGGCCGAATGGAGGGGCAGTCCCACCAGATGTGTTGGAAATCCCCCAGGAGGCCACATCCCCTCCAACATCGATCCGACGTGCCGGGAAATATTTTGGCTAGTTTGGACGGGTACAAGTACCAGTCCATCATTACTTTCAGATGGGGTTCTCTCAGAACTGTGGATTGATTAAACTCAAAGACATCTGACCATAGGTGGCTCCAGTCGTCTTCTGAAATGTTGCGTTGGGCCATTCCCTCCCATCAGGCCAGATATCGCGGGCGGGGGTTAGTCTGTGTGGAGAGTAGAAGCCTGTATAGAGCCGAAATAGCCCCCTTCATGGATTTAGTTTTAACGAGGAGTAATTCAAATTTAGTGAGAGGTCTGGTGGCTCCCTCCCTGATCCGGAAGTCGAGGGCCCAATGTAGTAACTGTGCGTGATGGTATCACTCACGTTCTCCCACCGCATATTCTCTTGTGCAGTTCTCAAAGGTACAAGAGTTTTCAACATCGGTCCAAACTTGGCTTATAAAAGCTATTGATTCCGTTCTGCCTAAAACTAAATTAAAACAAAATTCCCACCGCCCCCCTGCTCCTTGGTTCACTGAGACC
Source organism: Lissotriton vulgaris (assembly GCF_964263255.1). Taxonomy (NCBI): domain Eukaryota; kingdom Metazoa; phylum Chordata; class Amphibia; order Caudata; family Salamandridae; genus Lissotriton; species Lissotriton vulgaris. The sequence continues at coordinate 43,498 of NW_028252917.1, forward strand.
TTGAAACATGAAAAAAGCACCTGCAAAACTGCAGAACGGCAATGGAGGAAAACCTACTGTCCAGATGCCAAACTAGCCTACAAAAATAAACTTTCAAATTACCAGAGGCTATGTGCTAAAGCCAAAGCTGAACATGCCTGCACAAAAATTACTGAAGCCCTATGCCAGTCCAAAACACTTTTTAAAACTGTGAGAGAACTAGCTGGTTCCCTCACCTTACAATCTCCCCCAGACCTTAATAAATCACAATGCGACTCCCTTGCAGCCTTCTTTGTAGAAAAAGTGGATAAGATATATCAGGGTATAGAACAAACCACAATTGACATGGCCAAGACTCATGTGATTTTGCCTTTCACTGATACCAGTTTTGAAACCAATACTTCAGCCCCCATCATCCTTGCTGAAACAGTTCTGTCCTCCTGCACACCCCCCTATAACGCAACACCTCCAGCCATTCTAAACAACTGGCCGAAACTTGACCTAGAACTGGTTCGCAAATTATTAAATTCTACCAAATCAGGCTCACCCAATGATCCACTACCTTGTTCGGTCCTGAAAAAACTCAATAACGGGGCGCTGGAAACAATAACCAATCTTCTTAATAAATCCTTACAGGAAGAAACCGTACCGCAGGAGTGGAACATGCGATGATTCTTCCATTGCTGAAAAAAGCAGGAGCAGATCCCAATTTGCCATCCAACTTTAGACCTATTTCCCTGTTACCAACCTTTGCGAAAATACTGGAAAAACACGTTCACAGGGTCCTTACTGATTTTATTACTACTCATGATTTATTACCCCTTCACCAATCAGGATTCCGCACAGGCTTCTCCACAGAGACGACCTTGTTAGGCGTCACTGAGAACATCCGACTAATGCTGGACCGTGGAGAAACGGTAGCTTTGCTGTTACTCGACCTCAGTGCAGCATTTGATACTGTGTCACATACTGTACTTGAACGAACACTCCATTCCATTGGTATCAGGGGCGCAGCTTGTAATTGGATTAAATCCCTACTGGAACAGCGCACTTTCCAAGTTTTCTCCCAATCCGCCTGCTCAGACACTATGACCCTTAAACATGGAGTACCTCAGGGCTCCATACTGAGCCCACTGCTTTTTAATATTTACATGAGCCCGCTGGCCAAAATGATAGAAGAGACTGGATTACTTATGTTCTCCTATCCTGACGATTCTCAGCTTATCTTCTCTCTATCATCCACCGAATCTAATAACACCTCGTCATTAAAACTCGGTCTAACCAATATCGCGGAGTGGATGAGAAAAATGTTTCTCAAACTCAATGGCGAAAAGACCGAGCTACTTGTTCTGGGTAAGAACAAAGAGCTCTGGGGACCCCAACACTGGCCAGACGTGATGGGTACCCCCCCGGTCCCAGTCAAATCAGCCCGCAACCTCGGGGTCATCATAGATGAATCGCTTAATCTCAATCAACAAGCTGCGAAGACGTCAGCTACATGCTTTGCGATTTTAAAGTGGTTGAAAAAAATCTGTTGGATGCTGCCCAAAAATACCCAGAAAACTGTCATCAACGCTCTAATAACCTCCAGATTGGATTATGCCAACGTGCTATACTTGGGGGCCAATAAGGCCACTACCCGACGATTACAGACAGTGCAAAATGCCGCTGCAAGATTACTGTGGAAAATTCCCATCTCCACACCCACCACCAAGTACATCCGCGAATTGCAATGGCTGAAAATCGAGAATCGGGTGAAATTTAAATCTTTATGCATAGGATCTCAACCAACAATGCACCCAAGTATCTACAAAATCTAATACATCCCTACCGCCCATCTCGAACCCTTCGTTCAGCCACAGCCAACCACTTTGTGATTCCTAAAATCAGGCTGGCGCGAATGGGTGGAAAATCCTTCTCATATCTCGGACCCTCACTCTGGAACACTCTTCCGGTGACACTTAGGCAGGAAACCAACTATATGAAATTCAGGAAGGCCTTAAAAACCTGGTTGTTTAACATCTAGAACCTGAACCAATCGAAGCACTGGATCACTAGCGCCGGGAAACCCTTTGTTGGGTAGCTGTTTGCGCTATATAAATGAAATAAAATAAAATAAAAATAAATAAATAAAAAGGTAGGTGGGTCATAGTTGTGGAATAAGTGTGTCAGTGCGAGGCAACCTCCCTCTCTCCAAGCATTAAACGGCCCCTCTACAAGCGCAGGGGGAAGTGGGAGGAGAAGTGGAGAGGTGTAAGTGGTGAGGGGAAGGACGCCCAATCCTCCCTTGTTGCTACGGTATCCCACACCTTAAGAGTAGTGTGTGTTGGGGTGCTGAGGTATGCGTTTGGGGGCCTATCCTTTTTCTCACGCCAAATCAAGTCCCATATCGTTCTGCCTGCTACACTGCGGTCCATGTGGAGCCAATGCTTCTCCGACTCCATCTGCGCCCATTCGACTAAGATGCGCAGTTGGGCCGCTATATAATAGAGTTTGAGATCAGGAAGCCCTGCTCCTCCCTCCCTCTGCGGCCGTTGGAGTATGGAGAAGGCGAGACGGGCCCGCCCTCCCTGCCAAATAAAGCGCAGGATCATTGTTTTCGTGCACCTAAAAAAATCCTCGTCTAGCTCTATGGGGAGCGCCTGAAATAGGTATAGTAGTTTGGGGAGGAGTGTCATCTTTATGGCGTGTATACGTCCCAACCAGGAGAGAAAGAGCGGCTTCCATCTTGTCAGTTCTGTTTGAATGCGGGCGAGGATAGGGGGAAAATTGGCTGAGTATAATTTCTCCAATGTGGGTGTGAGTTGTACCCCTAGGTATTGTATGGAGGAGGGCGCCCACACCAAAGGCGTTAGAGATCGGAGTCCTAAGGACTCCGCGTGCGAGAGGGTAAGGTTGAGTATATGGGATTTACCCAGATTAACCTTGAAGCCCGCCGCCGTCTCAAAGGAGCTAAGAACTTCCTGTAGGTGTGGGAGTGAGCCTATCGGGTTAGACAAGGAGAGGAGAACGTCGTCCGCAAAGAGGGAAATCTTATGGGATTCCCCAGTGAAGGGAAGACCCTCAATTCCCTGATGCTCCCTAACTGCTATAGCTAGGGGTTCTATGCTAAGGGCGAAAAACACGGGGGACAGGGGGCAGCCCTGTCTGGTCCCCCTGGAATGGAAGAATGAAGAAGATTGCACGCCGTTGACAGAGACTTTGGATTTAGGATGTCTGTAATTGGCCTGGAGCATCGTTATGAACGTGGGGGAGAAGCCAAATCTTGCCAGTGTGGCCCATAAAAACCTCCAATCGACCCGGTTGTATGCTTTTTCAGCATCTACGCTGACTAAGACTGCAGGAATTTTTAATTTGTTGGCTTTCTCGATTAGATGGAAAATATGACGAGTGTTGTCGTGTGTTTGGCGCCCTTTAATAAAGCCCGACTGATCGGGATGGATAATAAGTGGCATAACGTCCGTCAGGCGCCTGGCCAGAATGGAGGAGTACAGCTTTGCGTCAATGTTCAGGAGGGCAATGGGTCGGTAGGAAGAACAGCAAGTGGCATCCTTACCAGGTTTGGGGATCACAGAGATCACCGCCTCTGCCATAGAGGCAGGGGTGTCGCCGTCTAGGGCCATCCAATTGAAGAGCATGACCAGGTGATGGCTAATGTCCGCCACAAAGGTCTTATAAAAGACTGCGGTGTACCCGTCCGTACCGGGTGCCTTAGGGGGTTTCAGTGCTTTAATAGCTGTTTGTACTTCCTCAAGAGTAATAGGCGCAATGAGGGCCTCGTTCCACTCCGGAGAGACTTGCGGGATTGGGAGATCCTTGAGGAAGGCCTGCTGGTGTCCCGTGTCGAGGGCGTCAGCTGAGTACAGCGACTGTAAAAGGACTCAAAGAGTTCTGCCTTATCTTCGTTCCTATGGAGTAGTTTCCCTGCCCCGTCTTGAATTCCCCCTATGTATTTCCTTTCTCGTTTGTCCTTCAGTTGTCTAGCTAGGTGTTTCCCTACTTTGTTGCCCAGAGTGTAGGATAGATTGCGCAATTTAAGAAGGGCGAATTCTGCCCTGTTAATATATATGGCACGTAGCTTACCACTGAGTGCCGTGAGTGTGCGTAGTATCTGCATAGTGGGCGTAAGTTTGTGGGTCCATTCAGCCTTCTCCAGCTCCTCCTCTAAGCCCTCCCTTTCTTTCGCCCGGTGTTTATTCAGGGCTGAGTTGAGCGCTATGCATGTACCTCGCATAACCGCCTTGAAGGCGTCCCACGTGTTATATTCAGAGGTCGCATCTGGGCTATTGAGGGTAAAGAATTCGGCAATAGCCTCCCTCAGCTGTGCCATCGATTCCTTGTCCCTCGTCAAGGCTTCCGGGAAGTACCAACGGGCAGGTTTGGGGGCATTACCCAGCCATGAGAGACACACTGTGTACAGACCGTGGTCAGATACCAAGATGGGAAGTATCTTGGCATCCTGGAGGTTACCCTGCAGGGATTGACTCAGAAAGATGGAATCTAGCCGAGAGTACATCTGGTGTACATGTGAAAAGAAGGAATAATCTCGCGTGAGTGGGTATAGGGTTCTCCAAGTGTCCAGGAGGCCCATGTCCCCAATTTGTGTCTGTAAGGCCTCGGGGAAGATACCCGTGTCAGAACGGCGTGTGTGTGTGCTGTCAAGGGCTGGTTGCCAAACTAGGTTGAAATCCCCCAGAAGAAATAGGGAGCCTTCTGCAAAGTCGATCACCTTCCCCAACAATAAGTGTAAAAAGTGCTTTTGCCCCGTGTTGGGGGCGTAGAGTGTCACAAATGTGCAGAGCTTACCCTTTAAGCGGCCCTTAACCATTAGCCATCTTCCATCCTTGTCACCCTGGGTGGCCAAGGGTTGAAATTGTACCACCGGGCTAAAGAGGAGAGCCACCCCCTTCTGTTTATTGGAAGCAGAGGCTTTATAGATGAGGGGATTACTTTTATGTTTAAGACGATGATCAGTTTTCAATAGGTGAGTCTCCTGGAGGGCCACTATATCTAAATGATGGTCTAGAATATATTTCCAGACCTTCTGGCGTTTCTGCGGAGAGTTAAGCCCCTTGACGTTCCAGGTTCCTATAGTAAGCGGCATATCAGGTCAGACCCTGGTGTTTCCTCTACGGATGCTAATCTCAGTCCCGTTCCCCTCGTGGAGAGCCACACCTTCCCATTTCCTCCTGAGGTTGCCACCCCGGTCCCTCAGTGGTGGCAATGAGGCCTCCCATATCCCCACCCGCAACATCTCCTCGTCTCTGGTGCCCTACACAATCGATCCACATCATGCCCCCCAAGAGGCCTATGGTGAAAATCAGTACCGCATCCACCCCCCCCTCCAAACCCTCCCCAAGAACACAATAAGCACGATCCCAAACAAAGAACACCAACTGTAGTACATTGTTCCAGGCCTATGAAAAGTCTGTCCAGGCCTACAGTACATTAGGACTAGAATGGGTTATGTGGCAGTGGCAGCTCGACGGCTCGAGACCCCCCGCCCCGACCCCAACTCGTGTTGCCATACTTAGCTAATCAGGACCGTAGCTTCAGTTTTTCAAGAGTCGGCGCCAGTGTCTCTGGATACTTCCTGAATTGCCGCAGCTTTTTCTTGCTCCATTGTTTCCAGGTTCGGCTTGAGGTGTTTCCTAGAGGTCCGTCCTCTTCCCACCTTCTGCCAGCCGTCACCCTGTGACCGAAGGGATCCGGACGGGCCCCCGATGATTGTCCCCCCTCCTCTTCATCTGTTCGGACCTCCTCGTGCGGTATGCCCAATAGGCTACATGTGTCCCTTAGGGATCGCAGTTGGTGGAGTACCCCGTTCCATTTAAAGATCAACCTAAAGGGGTGCCCCCATGAGTACAGGACCCCTTCGTTGCAGAGGAAGGGGGTGGCCATTTTGAATGATCTCCGCTTTTGCAGGGTGATAGCCGAAAGGTCCTGGAAAAGTTCCACCTCGTGGCATCAATATTTGTTTCATTGACCATATTTAACATGTACCCATTTTGAAAATGTCCCTTTTCTCATGAAAATAGTAGTTACAGAACTATTTGTCATTTTCTCTACTCCAGCACAAAGGGAACACAAATCTAACTGCAAAATGAGGAGCTTCTTTATGAGCCCCTTGTTACACTTTTGCCCCGCTGTTGCGTCACTATTTGTGAGGCTGAAATAGCATAAATAATGTTCCATGTTGAACCATATTTAGAAAGTGACGTATCTAAGCAGATGAGTCACTTTATTAAGCCATGCGCCACATTATACCTGCGTCAGGTATAATGTATGTAGGGTGGATGCTCCCCCGCAAAAAGCCTTGTAGAAATGGCACAGTAAAATCTATCATATTTCACTGCGCCACTTCTAGGACGCTACTGTGTTACAACCTTACGCCTGCCTCACAGCAGGCATAAGGGTGACTCAGTGCAATGGGAATTGGCTTTCCCACATGCATTGCTGGAATTGCATCATGCTTACGACACAACCCCAGAAATGCAAGGGTTTTACGCCGACAGATGCGTCAGGATTCCTGACATATGTCATTCCTTGCAATATGGTGCGCAGTCAATAAATGCGGCACATCCATCATGTTGCAAGGAGGGCGCACTGAAAAGTGTTGCATCACTGCTTTCACGCAGCGATGCAACACTTTTCATATAAGAAGCCCTTGGTGTTTAAGACTGTATGTATAAAATGCCCACTACCAAAAACACGTTTTTCAACTGTGAAGGACTCCTATCTTTAACATGGGCACATTTTAAGGTTTCTTTTCTCATTAAAACAGTTATTGCATGACTATCAAATTGTCCTTCTCTATTACTGAACAATGGATTCACTGGCTCCTTTTAGGAAGCCTAGTTTTAGACCCCACACACACCGAAGTACAACATTTGGGCTCACTCCTCAAAATTATTTTTGTTAACATAGTGAAAGATTACTATTTTTAGGCGCATTCTGAGGTTTTTATTCCCGTGAAAAAGAGAGCTGTAAATCAGCCAAAGTGACTTTCGCTACTCTTACATTATGAGCATAACAGCTCAGTTCAGTGATACAATTTGTAACACTCTTGTATATGATTTGCCCTGTAAATAACAAGACCATCAATGCTGAGATAGTCGCTTGTAGCTGACATTGGCACTTTTGAGAATGTTGAAGCCTTCTTTAAGAATTTCTATTTTACATTCCAAATATGAACGGCTGAACAAATAGATCTTTCAACTTTGGGAAAGTTTCCCATGTTTCATCTGAGCACATTTTGAGAATGTGTCTTCCAAAAACTTCCTCACTTTTAGCCCGAACTGCTGAATGGATTTCCACCAAACTTGGCAAAATTGTAGGGACTGGTAGCCCGATGTGCCTTTGCTATGTCTCAAGATATGTGCTCCAGTGGATTTTGAGTAATTTAGGTTAAAAAAAATATATATATCTGTAAGCGTGCCCCGGTACGCGCACCGGGGCGCGAACCAGCGCGCTACGCGAGTTCGCGAGCGGAAAGCTGATTGGCTCTCGGGTGTCTGTAAACATTCCAAACAGTCCGGTGCGGCCGCCATCTTGTGTCTCGGTAGGATCGAGACACAAGAGGTGGCAAAAACAAAGGGGGAAATGACCAAAAAGGGGCAGGGTAGACCCCCCTGACCCCCTAGGTTTGATGTGGGTGCCATAAAAGGGCCCCGTGGGGCAAAAAAAAAAACGATTTGGCGGGGAGAGCGCCCGGTACGCGCACCGCGGAGTGCACCAGGGAGCGTACCCTGGAGAAAAAAGAATGACTTTTTTTTTTAAATGTAGGTTTTTTTTATAAATTGGAGGTAGTTCTAAAAAGAACTGTTTTTTTATTCTTTTTGTTGTTTTATATTTATATTTTTTATTGTTTTTTTGAACATTTTTTACTTTTTTTGGCTTTTCTGAACAGTTTTATATTTTTTTTGTATTTTTTATGGGGAGAAACAAAAAACAGGGAATTATAAACGGCTCAACTGGAGCAAAAAAAACAGGAAACAAATTAGGGTTTCTTCGGGCACTTGTGGTTATCCCCAGCTATGTTGATGAGGGTAATACTCTTCTCACCATAAGCAATTGTTTTGCCACAATATATGCAAACGAATTTGTAATCACCAAACTTAGTTTGAATGTTTGGAACCATCTAACTTGCCTCTGGACCCGATGGAGTGGGTTCTTTGGTTGTTGAGGTGCTGGCAGACGATTGTGGAAGGTTTCTGCACAGTTCTCTCACCTCTGCTGCAGAATAGTTATTGGGATGCAATCGTTGCATGTGCCGAATCATTGTGTGATTCCCAAATGAATATTCTTTTGCAGGGTTCCCCCTGGATAGTACAGCGCCACAGATGAGACAAGTCACCTTTGAAGCGTTTACCCTCTTTGCACCCCTTGGGATTTCAAAAAACTCCCATATAAAGTGCTCCTTAGGTTTATATGGGGATTTTCTTCAGGCAGGAAATGCCTTCTCTGCCTTCTCTCCTCCTCCTCCTCTTCTTCTTGACTGCCAATGTGATGTTGTGGTGGTCCTTGTGGTGGTGGTGGTGCAGATGCTCCAGCTGCTGCTGCTACTGTAGCCTGTTCTCTAACAATAGAAGCAGGTCTTCCTCACTCAAACAACAAAGTGAGAATGAGGAAAAAAGGTGGGGGCTTTCATCATTTGGAAAACAAAACTGTTCTGAACCAATGAAAAGTGTTATTTTCAGGTCACATGACCTGACGCGCTTATGCTACGTGCCCCGGGGTGCGCCCGGGGGCGCGTAGCGTAAGCGCGTCAGGGCGCGCCCTGGGGCGCTTACGTAGCGCGATCGTATGTGCTCCGGCGCTTCCGGGTGAGCTTACGCCGTGCGTCACAACACGCGGCTACGCGATACGTCACAATGATGTTTTCGTTCGCGGCAATAGCGCTAATGGGGCGCTCACCGGTACGCAAACTGGGGCACGGTAAAACTGCGCTTACCGGTAAGCACATCGGTACGCGCCCCAGGAGCGCTCTGGGGCACAAAAGAAAAAAAAATAATATATACATAAAAAAAATAGTATTACATAAATATACAATATAAAATTCATTATAAAAAATATTACATTTCATACCGAAAGAGATTTGCTATTAAAAAACCTATTAAATTCACTGAAAAAACCATAGTGATGTAATATGTGACGTCATCAGCAGTGCATTGCACGCACAAGTTATAGTGAGTCCAACTAACTAACGTGGGAATTTCAATGGTTTTATGTCAGTAAAATTTCCAGCTAACTATAACTGGTGTAAAACCTATGGTTTTTTCAGTGAATTTCAACGGTTTTTTAATAGCAAATCTCTTTGCTATATGTTTTTTTCAGTGAATATATATATATATATATATTTACTCTCTCATATATATATATATATCTATAGATATATATATATATGCCCAGTATATCTAAAATACCCTAATTGTATATATATCCAAAGATTTAGGCTCTGTTTTTCTGGAGTGATAAACTAATATATTTAGACATTTTTATACATCTAATCAATTGCATGTATTTATTCAGCATTGTATTTTTACAAAGGACCCAGATGCATTTACAGTTTATCACTAACAATGTTCCAGGCTAATGTATTTTCCCGGGAAATTTACAACTTTCCTGCAAGTAAAATATTCCTATTTCGAGAAAAAGGGCGTTTCTTCGTCCCATGAGGGAGCCGTTGAGCAAAAGAGGCTCGGCCTGCTGTCTTAGTCGCTGATAGGCATGAATATCTGATTCTTATCGATCACTTTATGTTGCAGGAGTGGAAAACACAACAGCCCTTGACCATTTATCTTTACTGCGTTCCTGCGTAGTATACCTTTTAACCGTCTTGTAATCGGGCTGCTTTATTTCACTTGCCTTTTACTGATTCGAAAACAGTGGCTATTATTCAAAACTTTACCAAAAAAGGTACTACTACCATGTTTTGTTTTAAAAACCTTTATTGTGAAAATGTCAGTATACAAATACGGGCCTATAACCACGTGGGCCGGCCACGGAGCAAACTGGAATCGTATATGATGAGGGGACATTTACACTGTAGAAGAACGTAACGGGCGGGCCATTAAGTTGCAAGAAGTAAGGTGTCAAACAGTTGCGGAATCGATGGACGTACATTTTATAATTAAAGTACGACAGGGCCAGTTACAATAAAATTATCTAGATAATCAATCAATCAATCAATCAGTGACACTTATAGAGCGCGCTACATACCCGTAGGGTCTCAAGGCGCTGGGGGGGGGAGGGGGGGGGGGAAGGGGGGGTGGGGTGCCGCTACTGCTCGAACAGCCAGGTCTTCAGCTGATATACATTTGCGGGCAAGTACCATGGGTGACGTTAATTCGAACTTTCAATAGTACAGTAATCAATAACACATCAGAACTTAATATCAATAGGGATGTCCAAATGTTCAATCAGTACTCGTCCCCGTCCGCCATGTGCTTCAAAACTGCATATGTATCTCGTGATATCAAGGTTGGGCAACCAGTACACAACAAGGAGTTACGAGTCCCATTTATACCGGCGCCATTTTGGGCGAGGCCGGGCAGGTCCAGGATATAGTCAAAATGTCTCCACCAACCAGCGGTCGGACCAGAACCCCGTTTGGCAGTCCAAAAAGCTTCCGTTAAATGACAACAGAAGAGATAGGCAACAAGAACAATCAGTCAAAAGAGGGGACGCTTTCGTGAATGGGGCCTATGCCCTAGCAGGCAAGCGTCCGAGTTCCAAGGTGTCCCAGGGCCATTTTAGTGGACCAGGCCCAAATCCAAAGAGCCGGCCGCCATTTTGAAAGTCTTGTTGCAGCCGCCTTTTGCTGCACCGCAAAAGTAAACGCAACTCAGCTGGATGGGAGGTGAGGCACTGTGCCGCAAGAGCGGGCGCAATGCAGCTGGAAGGCGAGTGAAACGCTAAGGGGCGCCCCACTGCAGATAAGGTACCTCCACCTGGGGAGGCGGGAGAGGGCGGTTTGCACTGCCTCCCCCCCCCGGCACCCCACGCCGTCTTTCGGCGCAGCATTGTAGGATGGCCACACCAGTGCGGCAACTTGCTGGACACCACCTCGGTGCCATCCGGATCTCTGCGCGTTCGAGTTGCTGTACCGCAAGAGTGGGAGGAAAACAGCTGGATGGCGGGTGAGTCACTGTACCTCAAGTGCGGCCGCAACTCTGCTGAACGGCGAGTGAAACGGCAAAGGGCGCCACACTGCACATGAGGTGCCTCCACCTGGGGAGGCGGGAGAGGGCCGTTTGCGCCACCTCCCCCCCCGGCACCCCACGCCGTATTTCGGTGCAGCATTGTAGGATAGCCACACCAGTGCGGCAACTTGCTGGACACCACCTCGGTGCCATCCGGATCTCGGCGCGTTCGAGTCACTGTACCGCAAGAGTGGCCGAAACTCAGCTGGACACGCCGTCTTTCGGCGCAGCATTGTAGGATGGCCACACCAGTGCGGCAACTTGCTGGACACCACCTCGGTGCCATCCGGATCTCGACGCGTTGTGCTGCCTTCGGCCTATTCGCACATCGGTCCGCTACTGACGCCGCCTCACAGGCCAACGGATTTTCTAGGCTTTTTATAGCCCAAAGCCGCATAACAGGTCATGTGACTTGTATATAAAACTTTTCATTGGTTCATTTTACTTTGGGTTTCCTAATGATGAAATGCTTGATCATATGACCTAAAAATAACACTTTTCATTGGATTGAAACATTTTTTTTTCCCAAACGATGAAAGCCCCACCTTTTTTTTTCTCACTCGGCAATCCAAAAAGGTTCCGTTAGATGACAACAGAGGGGACAGGCAACAAGAACCATCACTCAAAAAAGGGGAGGGCAAGTTCTTCCCTACCGGGTCACGTTGGGGCTCCACCGGAACTCATCGAATTGATAGTCTACAGTGTTTCTGGATGTTTCAGACTGAAGCTGGCGTCAGCATGAGAGCACCACCATCCAGTAGCTCCGTCGTGGCCATTCCGCAAGCAATCATGGCAGCCGCTCCCCACCGGAAGCCTGCGGGAGTCGGGGCCCCCAAGACTTTTGTAGAATCTTCAAGGCTGAGGGGACGCTTTCGAGAATGGGGCCCAAGCCCTAGCAGACAAGCGTCCGAGTTCCAAGGTGTCCCAGGGCCATTTTAGTGGACCAGGCCCAAATCCGAAGAGCCGGCCGCCATTTTGAGAGTCCTGTGGCAGCCGCCTATCGCTGCACCGCAAGAGTGTGTGCAATTCAACTACATGGTGAGCGAGACGCTGTAGCCGCAAGAGCGAGCGGTAAACAGCTGAATGGCGGATGAGGCACAGTGCAGCAAAAGCGGGCGGAAAAATGCTGAATGGCAAGTGAAACGCTAAAGGGGCGCCCCACTACAGCAGACGAGCCTCCACCTGGGGAGGCCCGTTCACGCCGCCTCCCCCCCCCCCCCCAGGCGCCCCACGCCGTTTTTCGGAGCAGCATTGTAGGATGCCAAAACCAGTGCGGCAAGTAAAGAACATCACCTGGGTGCCGTCCAGATCTCAGCGCGTTCTGCTGCCTTGGGACTATTCGCACAACAGACCGCTACTGACGAGGCACAGTGCAGCAAAAGCGGGCGGAAAACCGCTGAATGGCAAGTGAAACGCTAAAGGGGCGCCCCACTACAGTAGACGAGCCTCCACCTGGGGAGGCCCGTTCACGCCGCCTCCCCCCCCCCACCCGGGGCGCCCCACACCGTTTTTCGGAGCAGCATTGTAGGATACCAAAACCAGTGCGGCACCTGGGTGCCGTCCAGAACTCAGCACGTTGTGCTGCCTTCGGACTATTCGCACAACAGACCGCTACTGACCATTGTTGCTTCTGTTTAAAAAAATGTTTTTTAACGTGTTTACTGTTTTTGTTGCGTTGTATATATTTATAAGTTATTAAAGTGTTATAATCCTACTAGTTTGTTGGAGTGCTATATATTTTTAATGTGACACATAATTGTGAAGACTTTGATGTACAAAAAGGCATCCCTGGAATCTTCCGCTTCAGGCTCGGTCCCACACACCCTCACAGTGAGAATCCCCTCCCCAATCACAATACAGGATCGTTATCAGATAGTAGGAACGCGTGTGCTGTGACGGATCTCATCGGGTGGGGGCCTTGATCTACTGTAACTCCTTTGAAGAGGGGTGATTCTTTACAGTTGGGGCCATAAACTACATCCGCAGGGCTAGGTGATAGCCTGGGACCGGCCTGGACAATCAGACACAGAAGAAGAGGAGTGTCAGAGGGTAAGGTAGTGAATAGGGTGAAAGGGAGGTGTCGGGCGGGCACAGGGTGTGATTCTCAGGGAAGAGCAGCGCAGATGGGGGGAGGTTTATGGCCCATGCATATGACAGAGAGCGGGGGTGACCAGTGCATGGGGGAGATGCTTGCGAGGGTGGGGAGCCATGCTGAGGATCGGCGGCATGCAGAGAGTGGGTCTGCTCAAGGCATCTAAAATGGCTGCCGTGCACGACTAAAGTGTGGCATTGGAAAAAAAGCAAGATGGCGCAGACAATGTTTATCAATACGAATTAATTTATAACAATTATTTTTAACAATATATATACTCGCAGTGTAAAAATGGCGGTCAACACTTCCTGATTTCCTTCGAATCGAACCTTAACAGACGTCACGATCGGCGGCGTGCAGAGAGTGGGTCTGGTCAAGGCATCTAAAATGGCTGCAGTGCACGACAAAAGTGTGCCATTGGATAAAAAGCAAGATAGCGCAGACAATGTTTATCAATACGGATTAATTTATAACAATTATTTTTAACAATATATTTACTCGCAGTGTCAAAATGGCGGTCCTTCGAATCGAACGTTAACAGACTTCACGCAGCAAAAAACAAAAAAAAAACGCTCACGCGCAGCCGCTGGAAGACAAGTATCAACATATATGAGCATCCTCAGCCACCCTCAGAAAACATAGGGGGTCAGAATACGTCTCCCGTACCCCCTTATACCCATTTCTCACATTGTTTTTCCTCCATCTTGTAATTTAATTAAAACGAAACACAAAATGGCGAATTCCCGTTTCGCGTCCCGATTCGCTACCCGGTTCGCGAACCGGAAAGCGCTTCTACCGCAAAAAAAATCAATTTTTTTTATTTGCCCCACGGGAACCTTTAATAACCCCAACATCATTCCTAGGGGGTCAAGAAGGGTCTACCTTGCCCCCTTTCATTAAATTCCCCCTTCGTTTTTCTCCTCTTCTTGTCTCTCGATCCTACCGAGAGACAAGATGGAGGCTGCTCCGGACTGTTTAGAATGTTGACAGACACCGGAGAGCCAATCAGCTTCGCTTCGCAAAGCTCCGATACGCGAAAAGTTCGCGAACCGGAGCGCTACCGGGGACGCTGTCACAGATATATCTGTTTTTTAAAACGTTAATTTCTCAAAATCCACTGGAGCACATATATTGAGACCCAGCAAAGGCACATCGGGCTAACAGTCCCTACAATTTTGCCAAGTTTCGTGCAAATCCATTCAGCCGTTCGAGCTAAAAGGGAGGCCAAACGCCCTATGGAAAACTCAATGTTAAAAACTCGTTTTGGGACCCCCCTTTTTTCTCGGCCCCCCCTTGATGAAACCCCCCCGAATTTTCAGGGGCTGCCCAGAAACAAAATGTGCCATTTTCCTGAAAATTTCAGCTGATTCCGTCCACAAACGCCAAAGTTATTAGACATAGAATTTTCAAAAGTTCCATAAAGAAAAAATCCTAACTATATATACCTACTGGCGACCGCCAGTAGGTAATATATATATATATATATATATATATATATATATATATATATATTACCTACTGGCGGTCGCCAGTAGGTATATATAGTTAGGATTTTTTCTCTATGGGATTTTTGAAAATTCTATGTCTAATAACTTTGGCGTTTGTGGACGGAATTGGCTGAAATTTTCAGGAAAATGGAACATTTTGTTTCCGAGCAGCCCCTGAAAATTTGGGGGGGTTTCATCAAGGGGGGGCCGAGAAAAAAGGGGGGTCCCAAAACGCGTTTTTCCCATGTTAATTTCCATAGGGCGGTTGGCCTCACTTTTAGCTCGAACGGCTGAATGGATTTGCACGAAACTTGGCAAAATTGTAGGGACTGTTAGCCTGATGTGCCTTTGCTAGGTCTAAATATATGTGCTCCAGTGGATTTTGAGTAATTTAGGTTCAAAAAAAGATATATATCTGGGCGGAGCCTAACCACACATCTGATCTGATTGGCTGTCAGCACTTCATCCAAGAAGTGTTGGCAGCCATCTTGGGACCAATATACATGATAGAACCTCATTAAAAAGCATTGTAGTTAATAGAGGGTTTTAGGACTTTCCTTACATTATAAATCATTTGTTGATGGTACCATACTCGTTTTAGGAATTGTGGTGGGTTCTAAGGTGATTTTACCATGTGAAAAAACGTTCTGCTGTGATATCATGAATATTGTTTGAAAGAAAACTAATATCTCATGATTTTCCCACAGTGGTTTGGAAGGGGATCTATAAGCTAAACTGAAAGCATATTTTCTGTAAATTCACATTATCTTTCTCAGTCATGTGAAAATGAAGTCTGACATTCTCAGTAAAACATGTACATCCAACAAGGACAGAGACTGTCAGTTGATTCCTTTGTGTTCTACTGCAGCCTCCTAGAGTGTTCTAAAGAACAACTAGAGCGCTAACAGTCCTACTTATTACAAAGGTATGGCACACCTGAATCCATCTTGATTGGAATAAAGTGGTAACTCTTAAAACATTTAATTTAAAAAGAAACAACATGAGGGGGTATATTTTGCCATAGAAAGTATGATTAGTGCTGCAGAATGAAAAATTAGGGCACATTTTGAGTGACTTCTCAAATCCTTTTCTATTTCATTAAAACATTCTGACATGCAGTCTCCCAAAATGGCCACCAGAGACAAAAGAGCCCAAATGTAGCCCAAATATCACCCAGATGTAGCCCAAGTATAGCCCAATGACAGAATGTCCCAGAGTGTTCTAAAGAACAACTAGAGCGCTAACAGTCCTACTTATTACAAAGGTATGGCACACCTGAAGCCATCTTGATTGGAATAAAGTGGTAACTCTTAAAACATTTAATTTAAAAAGAAACAACATGAGGGGGTATATTTTGCCATAGAAAGTATGATTAGTGCTGCAGAATGAAAAATTAGGGCACATTTTGAGTGACTTCTCAAATCCTTTTCTATTTCATTATAACATTCTGACATGCAGTCTCCCAAAATGGCCACCAGAGACAAAAGAGCCCAAATGTAGCCCAAATATTACCCAGATGTAGCCCAAGTATAGCCCAATGACAGAATGTCCCAGAGTATTCTAAAGAACAACTAGAGCGCTAACAGTCCTACTTATTACAAAGGTATAGCACACCTGGAGCCATCGTGATGGGAATAAAGTGGTAACTCTTAAAACATTTAATTTAAAAAGGAACAAAATGAGGGGGTATATTTTGCCATATGAATTATGATTAGTGCTGCAGAAAGAAAAATTAGGGCACATTTTGAGTGACTTCTCAAACCCTCTTCAATTTCATTAAAAAATTCTGACATACAGTCTCCCAAGATGGCCACCAGAGACAAAAGAGCCTAAATGTAGCCCAAATATCACCCAGATGTACCCCAAGTATAGCCCAATGACAGAAGGTCCCAGAGTGTTCTAAAGAACAACTAGAGCGCTAACAGTCTTACTTATGACAAAAGTATGGCACACCAGAAGCCATCTTGATTGGAATGAAGTGGTAAGTCTGAAAACACTCAATTTAAAAAGGAACAACATGAGGGGGTTAATTTTGCCATAGAAAGTATGATTAGTGCTTCAGAAAGAAAAATTAGGGATCATTTTGAGTGACTTCTCAAATCCTCTTCTATTTCATTAAAAAAATTCTGACATGCAGACTGAAACATGCACTTTGAATACCAGCAGCAGACGTCCCTGGTGAGCAGTAGCTTTACTACAGTGATCTAATGTGCAACTAGAGTGCTAACATTCAGAATTTATGGCAAATGTGTGACACATCTGAATGCCTTCTTGATGGAACCAAAGTAAACAAGCATTGAAAATGCAATAGATCTCGCCCTCGTTTAAGTTAAAGCCATTCTGTTTGTAATGAGGTGGCTTTTTAGCTTTGCTTTTATTAGTGTTTTTTCAACTTTCATGTAAATAACATGCATCTGTATGCATATAAGTATATGTATGCATGCATGTATGTTTGTATTTATATAGATATACAGATGATATATGTTTATATATGTATGTATATATATATATTCACTGAAAAAACCATAGGTTATAGACCATATATAGTTAGGAATTAGCATTTACAAAATCTTGAAAATTCACTGAAAAAACCATAGGTTATAGACCATATATAGTTAGGAATTAGCATTTACAAGACCTTGAAAATTCACTGAAAAAACCATAGGTTATAGACCATATATAGTTAGGAATTAGCATTTACAAAACCTTGAAAATTCACTGAAAAAACCATAGGTTATAGACCATATATAGTTAGGAATTCGCATTTACAAAACCTTATTTTACTCACACAAAACCATTGAAATTCCATATATAGTTAGTTGCACTAACTATATATCGCGCACCCGCAATCCACTGCTGATGATGTCACATATTACATCATTCATGACATGGTCAGTGACATCACTGATGACATCACTGATGACATCTCAAATGACATCACTGATGACATCACTGATGACAACATCCAGTGACTGTATGTTTCTGTAAAGTTAAAATATGTCTTACATATTGAAGAATGAGTGGATGTATAAGTGTCTGGATGACGGATTTAGTAGGTGCATGACTGACTGTATGAGTGAGTGATTAAATGTGTCTCACTGAGTGCATGGGTTAGTGACTAAACTGTCTTAATTTGTGCATCATTATGTCTGTTGTTCTGTAAACTGTTGCATGTGTTGATAAGTAGCTATATGAGTAACTATATGGGTTATTGATTGGTTGCCCAAGTATTTGTATGGGAGACTGAGTGTGTGTGTGGGTGGCTGGGAGGTGTATAACTCTGTGCATAGATGTGTGAGCAGTTGATTCACTAGATGTATGGTTTCAAAAGTGCATGTGGAAACAGCTGTATGGGCGGTTGACTGTGTGCATGAGTGTATTGGTGAGTGAATGGATATCTCAGTGCTACATGTCAAAGTAAGTACATATGTAAAACACAGTACATGTGAGAGTTGACATATATAAATAACTGTGCATAAGAGCCAGTGAATGTGTGAGTGGCTGTATGGATCATTGTGAACTTGTATCAGGGATTGTATAAGAGAGTAAATATGTGTTAGTATATGTTTGAATAAGTAAAGTTTGTATGACTGTATAGTTGAGGAAATGGAGGTGTGATTGATTCTTTGCATGACTGACTAGGTGTGTGAGTAACTCCATGGATGAGTGACAGTCTGTGAGTGTCTGTTTACACTGATTGTATCTAAGGTTATATTAGAGTCTGAAGAGGTTCATCGTATTATCACATGAATGATATCATCAGTGATGTGATCAGTAATGTCAAATGAGATGTCATCAGTGATGTCATCAGTGATGTCATTTGAGATGTCATCAGTGATGTCATCAGTGATGTCACTGACCATGTCATGAATGATGTAATATGTGACATCATCAGCAGTGGATTGCGGGTGCGCGATATATAGTTAGTGCAACTAACTATATATGGAATTTCAATGGTTTTGTGTGAGTAAAATAAGGTTTTGTAAATGCGAATTCCTAACTATATATGGTCTATAACCTATGGTTTTTTCAGTGAATATATATATATATATATATCCATCCTACTGGCGGTCGCCAGTAGGTAGTTATAGTTAGGATTATTTTCAATGCAAAATCTCAACATTCTATTGTGAATAACTTTGGCGCCGGTTGAGGAATCTGCCTGAAAATTTCCTCGAATTTGCCTTGCGGCGCTCCGGTCCTTCCCTGAAAGTTTGGGGGGGATTCGTCAAGCGGGGGCGGAGATGAAAGGGGGGTCACAAAACGTGTTTTCCCCATGTTAATTTCCATAGGGCGGTCAACCTCACTTTTAGCCCGAGCGACTGAATGGATTTCCACCACACTTGGCAAAATTGTAGGGACTGGTAGCCCGATGTGCCTTTGCTATGTCTCAAGATATGTGCTCCAGTGGATTTTGAGTAATTTAGGTTCAAAAATATATATATATCTATAAGCGCTCCCCGGTACGCGCACCGGGGCGCTAACCAGCACGCTACAAGATTTGGCTCACGGGTGTCTGTCAACATTCTAAACAGTCCGGAGCGGCCGCCATCTTGTGTCTCGGTAGGATCGAGACACAAGAGGTGGCAAAAACAAAGGGGGAAATGACCATAAGGGGGCAGAGTAGACCTCTGACCCCCTAGGTTTGATGAGGGGGCTATAAAAGGGCCCCGCGGGGCAACAACAACAAAAATTTTTTTTTTATTTGCGCGGGGGGAGCGCCCGGTACGCGCACCGCGGGGTGTACCGGTAAGCGTTCCATGGGGAAAAAAGAATGATAGAGTTTTAAAAAATGTAGCCTTTTTTTTATAAATTGGAGGTAGTTCTAAAAAGAACTGTTTTTTTTCTTCTTTTTGTTGTTTTATATTTTTTTTATGTTTTTTGAACATTTTGTACTTTTTTTGGCTTTTATGAACTATTTTATATTTTTTTTGTTATTTTTATGGGGAGAAACAAAAAACAGGGAATTGAAAATGGCTCAACTGGAGCAAAAAAAATCAGGAAAAAATTAGGGTTTTTTGGGGCAATTGTGGTTGTCACCAGCAAGGAGGATGAGCTTTATGCTCTGCTCACCATAGGAGATGGTCTTACCACAAAATATACATGTGATCCTGAATTCACCAAACCGTGGTTGTATGCAAGGGATCGTCTCCCATGTCTCTGGTCCCGATGGAGTGGGTTATTTTCATTTGGAGGTGCTGGGTGTAGATTGGGGAGGGTTGCTGGCCAGTTCTCTCACCTCTGCGGCAGCATAGTTGTTCGGATGCTTGCGCTGCATGTGCCTAATCATGGTATTATTACCAAAAGAATATTTTTTGTTAGGGTTCCCCCTTGACAGTTCAATGCCACAGATTTGGCAAGTCACCTTGGGCGCATTGACTTTCTTCTTGCCCTCTGGGATAGAAAAAAACTCCCATACAATGTGCTGCCTTGGCCTGTATGGGGTATTGTCTTCTGGCAGCCACCTCCTCCTCATCCTCCTCCTCATCCTCCTCCTCCTCTTCTTCTTGACCACCAATGTGATGTTGTGGTGGTCCTCTTGGTGGTGGTGGTGTTGCAGATGCTCCAGCTGCTGCTGCTACTGTAGCCATTTTAAAGTACAAAATATTTCTGATAGATCTCCAAACAGGTCTTCCTCAGTCAAAGGACAAAGTCAGAATAAGGAAAAAAGGTGGGGGCTCTCATCATTTGGAAAAAAAACCTGTCCTGAACCAATTAAAAGTGTTATTTTCAGGTCACATGACCAGGGCTTTCATCTTTTGGAAACCAAAACTCTTTTGCACAAATAAAAAGTGTTATTTTCAGGTCACATGACCCGACACACGTACGCATGTTTGGAATGTTTACAGACACCCGAGAGCCAAACAGCTTTCCGCGCGCGAACTCGCGTAGCGCGCTGGTTAGCGCCCCGGTGCGTATACCGGGGCGCGCTTATAGGTATATATATTTTTTGGAACCTAAATTACTCAAAATCCACTGGAGCACATATCTTGAGACATAGCAAAGGCACATAGGGCTACCAGTCCCTACAATTTTGCCAAGTTTGGTGATAATCCATTCAGCCGTTCAGGCTAAAAGTGAGGTCGACCGCCCTATGGAAATTAACATGGGGAAAACACGTTTTGGGACCCCCCTTTTTTCTCTCCCCTTCTTGACAAATCCCCCAAACTTGCAGGGAAGGACCAGAGCGCCGCGAGGCAAATTTGAGGAACTTTTCAGGCAGATTCCTCAACCGGCGCCAAAGTTATTCACAATAGAATGTTGAGATTTTCTGTTGAAAATAATACTAACTATAACTACATACTGGCGACTGCCAGTAGGTAATATATATATATATATATATACATACAGGTATTTATAGAGTGTGAGCCTGGTTAGCTAGAAAGAGCCCCAAGAGCAGGTAGAAGGAATACTTTCAGAAAAAGAAGAGCTTTGTGGGGAGAGGACCATTTCATTCTTGAATTAAAAAAACTATAAAGATGTACCAGTTCTTAAATCAATGTCTTTATTGTAATAATCCTAAACTGTCAGAACGAATCAGTATGGGGAGTTTATTGCAATCAGAAATACAGTTTTATCTTCTTAATGGAGACTAGAGTTGATAAGATGGGGGCTAGAAAAGAAAATGAGCACTCAGATACTTGGATTTTTAGGGAAGTGTGAACCTTCCTGGATGGACACAGTTTAAATCAGTTAATGCTGCGTTTGAAGTGGGATTCAAAGATATGGGTTAAATCCAGTCCATCTCTAGTGGTGGTATCACACCATATCATCTCATGTGCATACATAAAGTGCACATTCACACCTGAGGGTATCTTGTTGCTGAATACCATATTTTTTTAATGCAAGTAAATAGTACTTATTGTACCTTGGAAGGAATAAAGACTGAGTGGTAGCTCCAGGATTCAAACATGTGAGAGAGGTCAAACACATATCCCTCAAGTGGATTCATCAGTTTAATAAGCCACCAGACTAACATGATCTGTATTATTACGATCGGTATGGCTTCTTCAACATACCTCATCCCTCCCTCGAAACCTGAGGCGGAAAGCCGGGTGCGGGCGAGCGGGTGTTAATGTGCTGAATTGCTGCTGGTTTTAAAATTGTTGTATGCTACCTGCTGACTACTAGCGATTTTATCTGCTGACTACTAGCGATTTTATCTGCTGACCATTAGTGATTTTAACTGTGTTGTGTTTCACTGTGGTGCATTGCGCTCCTCTCCCTCTTCTGAGTTACCTGAGGCGGAAAGCCGGGTGACTCTAGGAGTTCTTTTCATCACTAGCATTCTAATCTGACACTTACCCTTCGTTTCTCTGCTATCTGTATTGCGCTGCTTTGCATTCAGTGTCCGTCACCCATTCAGACGATTAGGTGCTGAAGGGTGTTCTGGGACTTGTAGGCCTCGCACTTTTTGCGGCCATCTTGGGGGGAGGCAGGCGCGCCGGGCGGCAGACTAGTGTTGTTGCCTCTCGCCGGTGACGCCTTAAAACTAGGCACCCTCGTCTCCGCGCAGCGGACGCGCCGAAGGAGCGCCAAAGGAAAGCCCGCCTGCGCCCATCAGCGTCCCGGAGGCGGACGGGTGCGGGCGTGGCTGGGACTGGGTTTACCT
Source organism: Lissotriton vulgaris (assembly GCF_964263255.1). Classification (NCBI taxonomy): domain Eukaryota; kingdom Metazoa; phylum Chordata; class Amphibia; order Caudata; family Salamandridae; genus Lissotriton; species Lissotriton vulgaris. The sequence continues at coordinate 65,872 of NW_028252917.1, forward strand.
ATTGGTAGGTAAGATGCTAAAATATACCCCGGGTGAGCTTTTAGCTCTCAGAGATAAGGCGAGTAACTGCTGCATTGTATTTCCCAAACGTCTCAAAGGCAAGAGGCGCTGCCCCAGCTGCAGATGGCTACCAGGCAATGGCTCCATTTCCACTCCCAAGTCTAAGTCCAATAGGAGCACTTGTCTACTCCTTAATACTAGGTCCCTGGGGAAGCATGCGCTAGACCTTCACAATTTGTTGTCTGACACTAAGCCCACCTGTCTCTTTCTGACTGAGACATGGCTGGGGGACTGGTCTGGCCCTGATATAGCCACGGCGCTTCCCCCCAACTATGTTATCTTCAGGAAGGACAGAGCTAACGGCAGGGGCGGAGGGGTCACGATGGTGGTGGATTAGCGCCACGCATGTTCTATTATACACACTGACTACATCCAGGGTTGTGAGACCCTCGGATTTTCTCTGTCCCTGTCCCCTAATCAATCCTGCTCTGGACTTTTGGTCTACAGGCCTCCTGGTCCCATCGGTTCTTTCCATGAGGAGCTCCACTCTGTGATTTCTGCACTATGTGTAAGATCACAGCACGGTTTGCTTTTAGGCGATTTTAATATCCATATGGATGTGGAGGACGAGGTAGACACCATTAAGATCAGTGACACCACTATCTCACTGGGACTTATTCCGTGTCTTTCTGCCCCTACACATATCAAGGGCCACACACTGGACCAAGTGTTCTCAACTGTCCCGATTGATACCTCCATTCCCGTGCCAGTCCTGTGGTCTGATCACTATTTAGTGTATTTAGGGCTCTGCCTCGCTGTTGTGCTGCCTGCGCTGGTAAAAACTTAACTTTGGACGCATATAATCAAATTGATTTAATAATTTGAAAGTGGTTTGCCAAATTGCCCCGTAAAGCTTAACTGTTTGAATTGATGTAATAATTCAACTGTTTTTAATGGAATAACTGCACTATTATTATTTGCGTTTCTGTCACCTTTTAAAAACAATCTGCCCTACCTTTTCGCCACCTCCCCGGTCCACCACCGACACTAGGCCGGCTTGTAGTGGAGGGAGGACGGCATTCTACCTTGGACACACACCGGAAGTGAGGTGACTTCCGGTGCGCACGGGCCTCAGGTCATACGGCAAGTCTTAAAAGAACATGCCCCCCCACACGCAGCGGACGCGCGCGGTGGGCCCACCGGCAGCGCACCAAAGGTGCGCCAAAGGTAAGCCCGTCTGCACCCGTCCGCGCCTCGACTGGACCCAGGGCCACACCCCCTGGTCAAATCATACAATATACAAGGGAAACCTTAGTAGGGTTAAACCCTGGCCCAACTATCTGCACTAAACCACTAAATATGGCAAACTGGGCTGGACCATGGAGCTGTAGGATATGCAGAAACCGCTTCGGACCAAACGACAATGAGAGCACCCAGTCACACAGGCGAATGAAAAGCCTACGTTGCGGACTCATTAATGCTAGGTCCATGGGTAAGCATGCCCCACACATCTTTGACCTAATAACTGAAAGGGAGCTGAACTGCCTTTTTATGACAGAAACATGGCTGACACCAAACAGTAACCCCGATGTCACGAACTCCCTCCCCCCGGGATACCTCATTTCCAGAGAGGACAGACCTAACCAGAGGGGTAGAGGTATTGCAATTGTCTACCAAGATACGCTAAACTGCCAGACCTTTACAATTCCAGGCCTTAAATTCTCGGAAAGCATACGCTTCGCAAAAAAGGTACATGACTCATTTACCTTCTCGGGTGCACTAATATACCGGCCACCTGGGACTCATACAGACTTCACGAAAAGCATTGGAGAAGCTATTAGTGATCTAGCCCTTAAATCGGCCAATTTTACAATCCTGGGATACACCTAGACTCCCCCTTAGACCAGGCTGCGATATGTTTTACGGACACGATGAATGTCCTAAGCCTAAAAATACTCACAACCACCACCACGCACAAGGCAGGTCATATTCTTGATTGCATCTACTCCAACCTAGAGACACTCAAGGTAAAAACACCCCAAGTATTAACATGGACAGACCACAGCTATAACCCTTTCAAATTCCCAGTGACAGCTAACACAGCTATAAATAACCTGGGTAGGAAGTCGTGTCTGCTCCAGGGGGAACCCTGCTGGAAAGACTTGATGGGACAACCGGAATTTCTAACCAGAGCAGTAGGATACATGCCAGCTCCGATTGGAGACCCGACCAAGGACAGTCAGGCCTTCAGGGAATGGATGACTGCCCTAAGCACAGGAAAAGGCTTTGCTGCACCAAAGCCGAGGGTCAGTAGGAAACAGAGACCTTCTGCCCCCTGGTTTTCCCCAACCCTGAAAGAAGAGCAAAGGAAGGTCAGGGCTCTTGAGCGGATATGGCGGATTAATTATACCGAATCTAACCAGAATCAGTATAAAATTGCCTGCCGCCTCTAACATGGGATGATAAAAATGGCCAAAAAGGAATATTACACGGAAGCCATAACAAAAAGTAATAATAAACAAAAAGAAATCTTTAATATTGTCAACACCTTCATTAACCCCACAACTATGCAGAGAGACATTCCCCCCCTCAAACTCCATGCAATACCATTGCAGACTTTTTTGAGAATAAAATTCTAATGCTCACTAAAGATTTCCACCACCCTCTACCTGAAGAGGAGATTCTAATAAAAAGTGCAAACATAACGATGGACCGCATGTCCTCTTTCCAACCTGTTACCCTAGAGGAATCCCGGACAGAAATCCTTAAGATAAAATCAGGCTCACCGTTCGACCCCTGCCCTCCGTTTGTTCTCCACACATTGATAGAGATTGCAAATCCTTTCGTCAACAATATCATAAACTCCTCACTCAACTTAGGCTTAGTCCCTGAAGAATGGAAACTTGCAGCAGTTAAGCCCCTGCAAAAAATACTGTTACCAGACCCCACTACTCTCTCAAATCTGCGACACATTTCCCTACTTCCTACCTTCTGTAAACTAACAGAAAAATCAGTAAATAAACAGCTAACTGCCTTCCTGGAGGCCAATAACTTCTGGCACCCCAACCAAGCAGGTTTTAGAGCTCAGCACTCAACCGAGTCAGCTCTAATCTTTACCTCCGAAACACTTAGTGCCGCAATGGACCAGGGAAAGAAAGCAGTTCTGGTACTCCTAGACCTGTCCGCGGCTTTCGACACGGTGCCCCATACCATCTTGGTTGACCGTCTAGCCGCGGCAAGAATAGCCGGAAGTGTACTGGGTTGGCTGAAAAGTTTCCTAGCAAATAGGCGACAAGTGGTCACCCTAGGCCAGTTCAGGTCAGAAGGAAAACTACTCAACTCAGGAGTGCCCCAGGGCTCCTGTCTGAGCCCGACGCTCTTCAATGTTTATATGGCCCCCCTGATTGCCCTCATATCATCCTTTGACATAAATACCATCTCATATGCGGATGATACACAGCTCATCTTGGTAATGGAGGACGATACCTGTGAAGCTGAAGTCAAGCTTAAAGACTGCCTTAAAGCCACGTTCCAATGGATGAACATGAACCATCTCAAATGCAACTCTGGGAAAACGGAGATCCTACCCTTTGGAAAAGGGAACATGTTCAACCCCACGCTATGGTGGCCGGAGGACACCATCGTCCCCCCAAACACTGCTCTCTCAGTCAGAAACTTAGGGATTAAATTTGACTCCTCCAAAAAATGTGCCAATGCAAAATATAATAAGACAATCGTGAATATAAATCTATAACAGCAGAGGATATATTTTCCGTTGTCTGTTAAATCTCCTCGGTGACACCTGGTGTGTTTGTTACATCCAGTGTGCCCGGGGATCAGACCTCACCTCTCCTGGACCTGGCTCAGGAACTGTGAGACCCCGCTCTGTCCGTCGTTGCCTCCGGCTGACTCGGTACCGGCACATTTTTTGCATCCTATGCAGTAGCATTACTATTTAGAACAGAGGCCCTGAAGAAAGCCTAGGTCACTTTTTCCCATTAGGCTGAAACATGTTGGCCCCCATGCAGATATTTGGTTAAACTGCTATGATATTGCGCTGTTCTTGGTTTTAACAGGAAGAGGCCCTCTCTACTAAAAATTCCTACCTTTGGTCCTCTATCCTATTTTAATTCACCGCTTTTATTATTTTTTGCACTACACCTGATTCCATCAGACCAATACCACATGGTCCAACAGTGATTGCGGGTCGGAACCCTAATCCACCATAGGATACGATCTATGTCTCAATGATCCAGAGACACACGACCCTAAGGACGACCAAATGATAACATTGATCATTACAAGTCTTTGATGGGAATCCTACAAGAGTTTTGATCTACAATCACTGGTGGCACCCTGCTTAAGATTTCTTGTCTTTCGTCAGAACTATTTAGTCTTGACGCGATCTCGATGTACTATGTTAGACGTCGGGTTAATAAAAAAGGAATTTCCAAGATATTTTCCTGTAGAGACCCCTAGGTTTCCTTGTTGTTGATTTAGCTATATAGAGGGATACAACCTAGGCTATAAATATCCCTCAGGCCCTCCACTAACGTATTGTTATTTGTATATGCAGGCGCTAACAGAGCAGTCTGCCACAAACTGCAAATGGTGCAACATGCAGCGGCTAGACTGGTGTTAGGATGGAAAAGGAGGACCTCAGCCAAAGCAGCAATGGACATTCTGCACTGTCTGCCAATCCACAAGCGGGTGCTTTTTAAAATCCTCCTAATTACCTTCAGGGCCTTCAATGGAAATGGACCTAGCTACATTCAGAGGATGTTCCAACACTATACTCCCTCGTTATGTCTGAGATCCCAAAATGCCAACCTCCTCACCATCCCCAAATTCAGACTTAAAACTAGAGGAGGAAAAGCTTTGGCAGTCTTGGGCTCCAAAGCTTGGAACATACTCCCACCACCCCTCCATCAAATCACCACAGAATCCGCTTTCAGAAAGGCCCTCAAAACCTGGATTTACACCTTATCTGACTCACAATGTAAAAACTTAATCTAAACCTACCAACTTATCTCACTACATGAACAAGGCCTTCTGTTTGCTCCTCTCTAAAGCGCCAAGATGCTCCCTGGAGTGTAGTCCGTGCTATACAAGAACCCTTTACATTACATTACATTACATTACAACTTTCAGATCACTCACTCTGATAAAGCTTGTTCGAGTGGGCATGTCTGCCAATGGCAGAACTTGAGAGCTTTCCATCGGGTCTCCCCGGACATGCTGGCGCAGGCCCTACTTACTTATCCCTGCTAGCTGACAGGTATTCTAGAGACTGATTTGGAACACCTGCAGTCTTGGCTTGTCCAGCAATTAGACGAACTCGCTCCCTCCCGAGACGACCAAAAAGAATCTCACCGGGCTTCAGCTCCCTGGTTTTCTTCGGCTCTGGCGGAGAAGCGGCAGCAGTGTAAAAAAGCAGAAAGAGCATGGCGCCGCCATTACGATTTAGCTTGTAAGGAGATATACAGAGAATCTATTAAGGAATATCACCGCGACATCACCTCTGAAAAAAAGTCTTATTTTGCAGGAAGAATTGAGGCAGCTACAAACTCCTGCAAAGAAATATTTCGGATAGTGAAGGAATTTACCTCTCCTTCTTGGTGTTTTCCCAAGAACTCGCACTCTGAACTTTGGGTTACTGAGTTAGCTGACTTTTTTGCCAGCAAAATCAAAACCATCCAGGCCTCTTTTGTATCTTCGGGGGTGGTCGCAGCTTCGGCTGTGTCTTTACCTGCATTGATGTCATGAATTTCCCTCCTCTTTCTTTTCAGGCCTCCTTGAATCTTCTATCGAAATTAAAATCAGGTTCCCCTCTCGACCCTTATCCTGCCAAATTTTTGGCAAAAGTAGCACAAGTGATTAACCCTCTAGTCAATCCGGTGCTCAATCTTTCCCTCAGCACAGGGGTGGTCCCACAGACATGGAAACAGGCCCTGATTCTGCCACTCCTAAAAAGACCTAATTTGGATCCCACGGCCCACGTTAACTACAGGCTCATTTCTCTTCTGCCTGCATTCGCGAAGATTGTGGAGAAACATGCCCATCTGACCCGTGCCAACTTCTTTGAGACTAACAATATCTTGCACCACTCACAGTCGGGTTTCCGGTCTAACATGAGCACAGAGACGGCATTGTTGGAAGTCACGGAGGCCATCAAGGAAATCTTGGACTCCGGGGGCAAGGCGATGCTCGTGATGCTGGACCTCTCGGCGGCGTTTGACACCGTCCCCCATGGCCATCTCCTTTTAAGACTCCGGGAGATCGGCCTGAGGGGGGCAGTGTACAGTTGGTTTGAGTCTTTTCTGGCTGACCGCCAGCAAACGGTCTGGGCCCCCCGTTCTCTGCCACAGTGCCACCATTGGAGGTAGGATTTCCTCAGGGCTCAAATTTGAACCTTACTCTTTTCAACATCTATATGGCCCCTCTGGCGGCACTGGCGGAGTCCCACGGAGCCCAGATCGTGTCATACGCCGAAGACACCCAGCTCCTCTTTGCCTGTAACAGGGACTCTGACTTTGACGGAGAGAGCATCCGAGGCTGCCTTGAGGCTGTGTTTGACTGGTTTCACCTAATCAGCCTCAAGTGCAACTCTGATAAATCTGAGGTGCTTTTCTTCGGATGCCCCTCTGACCTGAGGTGAAAGTCTGGGTGGCCGGCGGCCATGTGTCCTCCCTCGGCCGACTCTGCGGTGGCCAAAAATCTTGGAGTGCAGGTTGATAATAGCCTTACACTGAAATCTCAGGTACTGGGCCTAGTAGGCAAATGCTTTGGCCTCCTAAAAATTCTTAGGAAATTCCTGGCCCTATTATCTCTGGACCACAGAATAATCACTGTGCAGGCATTGATAGGCTTTCGCCTGGACTACGCCAATGTGCTGTACCTTGGCCTCCCGGAATTCCTCCTAACGCGTTTGTAAATTGCCCAAAACTCGGCCGCGCGTGCCATCTTCGGCCTCCATCGGAGATCTAGTGCCAGTGATCTTTTAAAAACTCTTCACTGGCTTCCAATCAGAAGCATATTGCCTTGAAAGCGCTCACTTTGGCCATTAAGGCACTTCATGGCACTGGTGATAAGTACATCAGTAAACGGATAGAGTTCTATCAGCCATCTAGGTCACCTAGGTCATCCTCCTTGGCCTTGGCCTCTGTGCCAGCTATTAGGCGTGCTCGCTGTGGCGGCCGCTCCTTTAAACATCTGGCACCACAGATGTGGAATGCCCTGCCTCTGTCTCTGAGGACGAATGACAGTCTCTTAGCGTCTAGGAAGGACCTTAAATCGTGGCTCTTTGTTCAGTAGGTCTCTTTTCCGCTCTGTACCGCCTTGCGTTTCTAGCGCCGGGACACTTATCGGAGTAGCTGAGCGCTATATAAAACTCATTATAACATAACATAACATAACATAACATAACACACATCACTGTGGAGACTTGAATATGATGGTAATCACACATTATCACTGTGGGGACTTAAACGTCACTGTAATTACAAAATATATTTGTGAGGACTTGTACATGACTACAATCATGCACTATCTCTGTGTGCTATCCCTGTGCATCCCATTAATCACACGCTATCTCTGAGGGGACCTGGGCATGTCTATAAGCACAGGCTATCTCTGTGGGGAACTGGGCATGTCTATAATCACAAGCTATCACTGTGGGGACCTGGGCATGTCTGTAATCACACACATTCTCTTTGGCAACCGTGGTAATACTATAGTCACACACCATCTCTGTGGGGACCAAGACATCTCTATAATCACACACTATCTCTGTGGGGACCTGGGCATGTCTATAATCACACACTATCTCTAAGGGGACCTGGGCCGGTCTGTAATCACACACTATCTCTGTGGGGACCTGGGCATGTCTATAATCACACACTATCTCTGTGGGGATCTCGGCATGTCTATAATCACACACTATCTCTGTGGGGATCTGGGCATGTCTATAATCACACACTATCTCTGTGGGGACCTGGGCATGTCTATAATCACACACATTCTATTTGGTGACCGTGGTAATACTATAGTCACACACCATCTCTATGGGTTACTTGAACATTCATTTAATTACACATAGTCTCTGTTTTGGCTTGAGCATCACCAGCTTTTCATACTCTGTATGGGGCTTTGTGAATACTGAAAAGTAGTAAAGTTAGACTTTTGGTCTAAGTTTACATTGTTGAAACTGAAAAGTACAAAAAATAGATTATTTGTCCAAGTTTACCATTGTGAATAGGGCCCAATTTTAATGAGGACTTCAACACAATCATCTTTGTACACTATCTCTGTGGGGACTTAACCATCACTATAATAACACTCTGTATTTGTATGGGATAAAACACTGTCTTTGTGGGGATTTGAACATCACTATAAAAACATACTATCTCTGTGGGGACTTGAGCATTCAAGTAACTAAACACAAGCTCTGTTTCAACTTTAATCACTAGGGGGTGCCATGAGGCACAGGGTCAAGACTGATTTTCATATAGCTGGGTCTCAACTGGCGTGGCAAAGTGAGCTAAAGACCGATGTTGGATTCAAACCAGATCTGTGACTGGGGGCGAGTGACTGAAAAGTTTCAGCACTCAGCCCTTCATCTCCTTATGTTTGTTTTGTTCGCCCCTATGTTGAGACCCAGGCGTGGGTCCCTTGCTCATTTTGCCACTGGATTCAAGCTAGCCTGGCTGATGAGGGGCGGTTATCCAAGAACCGGTCCCAGGATGCATGTTTTCTGTCCAGGGAAGACCTGGTTTGGCAGTTCGGGCTGGACTGTTCCCATGAGGCATAGGGCCAAGACTGATTTGCATATAGCTGGGGCTGATCTGGGGTGGCGAAGTTAGCTAAAGAAGATGGATTCAACCCAGATCTGTAACTGGGGCTGAGTGACTGAAAGGTTTCACCACTCCGTCCATCATCTCCTTTTGTTTGCTTCGACTTGAACATCATCAGCTTCACATTCTCTTTATGGGGTTTTGTGAATTTTGAAAAGTAGTAAAGTTAGACTTTTGTTCGAAATTTACCTATGTGAATACTGAAAAGTAGTAAAGTTAGACTTTTTGTCTACGTTTAGCTTTGTGAATTGGGCCCTATTTTAATGAGGACTTAAACACAATTACCTTCATGCACTATCTCTGTGGGGACTTAAACATTGCTATATTAACACACTTTCTTTGTGGGGATTTGGATAACACTGTAATAAAACACTATCTTTGTGGGGACTTGAACATCACTATAATAACACACCATCTCTGTGGGGACTTGAACATCTCTATAATAACACACTATCTCTGTGGGGACTTACACATCACTGTACTATCATACCATCTCTGTGGGGACTTAAACATTGCTATATTAACACACTATCTTTGTGGGGACTTGAACATAACTATAATAACACACCATCTTTGTGGGGACTTAAACATCGCTATAATAACACACCATCTCTGTGGGGACTTGAACATCTCTATGATAACACACTATCTTTGTGGGGACTTGAGCATTTCTATAATTACACACAACCTCTGTGTGGACTTGAACATCATTAGCTTCACATCCTTTATAATGGGGTCCAAGCCTTGAATGTACACACTATTTCAGTATCTCTGTGGGGATTTCTATTTTGGTAAAAATGTGAGCAGCTACTCAAGCTCTGGATTCCACTTGACCATATTCCTTTGTTCCATATGTTAATATCTGTATGTGTTAGTTCCCTAATCTCCTAAGATTTTAAGCACTAATAAATAGGTTAAATGCAGCTTTAAGTGTCTTTAATTAAGCATGATATGACATTTTCTGGCACATTAACAATGTATACCCCTATTATATATGCAGCAATTCATATATGAATATATTATAATGTTTTTAGTGTATATTGTTGCTAAAATAAACATTTAGCCGTGTGCCATCAACTGTATTCAACAACATATAGTGTTACAGACTAGGTCCCCACAAGGATGGTAGCACGCGTTCAAGTCCCCACAAGGATGGTGCTGTGCGCGCGATTAAATAACGATATATTTGCAAATTTGAAGCAGGATCCTGTATCATGAATTTTTTCTTAACATTTTTCTGTTAGTTGTGTGTTTTAAAAACATTGGGAAAGGTAAGTCCCCACAAGGCAGGTATTCACACATAGTCCCCACAAGGATGGTAACACGTGTATGTGTGTGTGTGTGTGTGTGTGTGTGTGTGTGGTTCTGTCTGTGTGTGTGTGGGTGCATGTGGCTCTGTGTGTTGCTCTGTGTGCGGGTGCAAATGCAATAGGTCTCGCATTTGCGAGAGATTAAGCTATTGGTATTGTAAATGACAATGCCATTTATTTATCTGTTTTCAAAACCAACACATAAATAAAAATGTTGTCATTTACAATGCCAATAGCTCTAACTTTTGCAAAGGCGAGACCGTTGCATTGTAAATGCTTGTTTTTTTTTTAGAATCGGAATCGGCTCTATTGTTTACTACTCCTTTGAGTTCTTTGGCACTTCTGACCCAGTGACAGCAACCATCTTTAGTATCAGTGGCCTTGAAGCAGCCCATCAAAATATTTACTAGAAACAATTCCTAAAGAAAAACAACAAAAAATTATGTTCGGGGCCAACAACCGAAAGGTAAGAATCCTTCTAGCTGTGTATAAGGGGCATTTTTCAAGGCAAAATGTAAAGTAATCACATTTTGTCACCATATAGAGAGAGTCTCAATAAAGGCAAGGGGCATGTTCAATTAAACAGCTATGGTGACACTCTACACGTAAACCTTTGCTGTAGATTCGTGTCAGTTGGCAGGCGCAAGGTACACAGCAGAAAGAGATGATCTTTAATCAAATTTAGAGTTTAGGTCGAGTAAGTGGTGGGATCTTACTGACTATCTCTTGAGTGCACTAACTTAGGGCAACGTTTCAACATACATAACATGTTTGTACAGTCATCAATTAATGTTTCCAGCCTAAAGACGGGCCAGAGTCTTACTCGGATCTGCTGGTTAATGGAATTTCAAGATGCCAGCCAGTTCCTCCCAGAGTTGGGGGGTTTACTGAGACCTCCAGGGAGTAGGCTTAATCCCAAATGGCATCAGTGCAATGACTTGAAGAATCGCACAGTACAAATATGCTTTGTTTGACACACTGATTGTACAGGAACATGACACCCCCCCGCCATTGAAAGTATAGTTAGTATGATCCAAGTAGCCTTTCACCAGAGGAAAATGAGATCTCCGAGATCTTGGGCAGTATGATATGAACTGTGTTAGCACAGACAATGTATCTAAATGTTAGTATTAATAGAGAAAGACGACAGCAGACAGGCAGATGAGAGGAAATAAATCTAATTTCAACTTGGTACACGGAAGGAATGCTGATAAACAAGTAAAGAGGAAGTGACTATCCCTGATGCTTGTATTACAGCAAGTTTGGGTGGGGTGCTGCAAAAATACTCAGAAGGCTTACAATCACAGGGTTATTTTTTAGGAATGATATTCAGAGCTGTGAATTTCAGAAATTATGTCAAAAGGGTTCAGGCACTGGTACTCAGCATGACTTTTGATGATAAAAATTTGTTTGGTAAGCAAACTTAACTAATTAAAAAATCAGAAAAGAGAATGAACGGCAAAAGTTGGACCATGCAATAGAGGGTTCTCTTTCGTAGGATTTATATACAACATTGATCTTTCGCAAGGGAGAGGAATTGCTCTGTGAGCCCTCTATAGCTAAAAGCCTGTCATACCAGAGAATCTTAAAAACAGCATTCAGACAAGAGGAATAGGCGGAACCACTACAAAGAAACACCCTCGGATCATAGTAACTCAGTCATACGATGGTCCACAACAATAGAGGAATACAACATCAGTTGGTTGAATGATGGCTGTATTAGCTAACTACTTGATACAATTTAAACTATGCTAAAACAAGAGCTGCCTGCGTGAAAATGGTCTAATTTGAGCATATTTGCCTTCTACAAGAATAAGTCAGATCAGTTCTGGAGACAAAAGCCCCAGCGGATCAAAAGGAGGACAGGGTTTATAGAGTTTCTTTTCAGATTTTACGAATAGATGATGTATAACTATTAATCTCTCAAAACTAGAAGTTGAAAGCACGCGCTAAGGTGTAATTCGGTTTCTAAACTTTTAGAGATGAGAAATATTCTGCGGTCCTTAGCAAAAGGAGTGGCTGAGATTTATGTTGGGTGCAAAACATATATTTCTAAAGACAGTGGTACCTAGACCAGGATTAAGAGAGCAAACAATAAATGTAGACCCAATTTGTACTATATTTTACAGCTGTCCAGCCGGACAGGTGTTTTTAATATATAGTTGCTTAAATATGCACAAAATTCAGCAAGAAACAAACAAAGTGGGACACAAGCATGTATCCAACTTAGTGGGAAGGACGTACAACAAGAAACAAAAAGGCTCGGGCAGAGTAAGTTGTTTGTATGAGACACAATTTGGTAGGACAAACAAATTATAGTGGAGACACCTTTACACATAATATGTATTAAAAAAAAGGAGGTGTATATGGTGTACACCAAGTCGACGGCGTTTCGATCCTTACAAAAGATATAGGATTATCATCAGGACATTAACAATGGTATGCCTGAATACATTTTGCCTACATCCAGGTCTGAGCGACTTGGAGCAGGTTTGTTTCAGGCGAAGACATAGTAGAAGTCCAGGCCAAGTACAAGGAGAGTAAAGGATGCAGACAGCCGCAGTCTTTGCAGTTGGATGCTGGGTCAGAGTCGACCTAATAAAGGCTGTAACAGCTTAAAGGAGGCGTTTGAAATGTTCGTGGAGCGGTCTCGAAATCAGAGCGGCCTATTGCAGTGGGCTGCTGTATATCAGGGACAGTATTTTTGTCAGGGGAAACCCAATAAACCCTTGTAGGCTTGGGCAGTATATGGTTCAGAACATAGGGTGCTACAAGGGACTTATTTCAAAAATGTTTTCTCTTTGTAAATGAGTGGTAACACAATATCACACTCTTCAGTATCCAGAGGATATCAAGTTTGTTGAACATAACATGAATTCATGGAAGGTTAAAAACAGAGCAACAGAGGGGAAGTTTGTTTTGAATCAAGTCTTTACTTATAAAAAGTAACAGGGGATGTATGTACACAAATTAATTGACGCAAGGAAGGTCATGAACAAAGAAAGACAGTATTTTTTCTATGGTTCATAACATTAAGTATCAACTCCGGCCAATTCAAACAAACAACCCAATTTGTACAGTAAAAAGTGGTTGTAGGTTGGCGTCTAAGGACAGCATTAAAGGAGATGATAACAAGATGTCGACGTTTCGGTCTTTGTTGTATTGTCCAGACGAACCCTTGGCGATATTTTCCGTGACGCTCGACCTTTTCTGAATAAGACAGAATATTTCTTCGACTGGACTATTCAGCCAGCCTTCCCCGATACCGAAAACGTTGTCCCACACCTGTCATTCTGTGTGAGACATTTATTCGGACCGTTTGCAGCATCTGTCACGGTTCCTCTCGAAATATTATAAGGGAGTTGTTTACAGCATTGAAACAATACATCGTCCTGATGATGGTCTTATCGATGAATACAACAAAGACCGAAACGTCGACATCTTGTTATCATCTCATTTAATGCTGTCCTTAGACGCCAACCTACAACCACTTTTTACTGTACAAATTGGGTTGTTTGTTTGAATTGGCCGGAGTTGATACTTAATGTTATGAACCATAGAAAAAATACTGTCTTTCTTTGTTCATGACCTTCCTTGCGTCAATTAATTTGTGTACATACATCCCCTGTTACTTTTTCTAAGTAAAGACTTGATTCAAAACAAACTTCCCCTCTGTTGCTCTGTTTTTAACCTTCCATGAATTCATGTTATGTTCAACAAACTTGATATCCTCTGGATACTGAAGAGTGTGATATTGTGTTACCACTCATTTACAAAGAGAAAACATTTTTGAAATAAGTCCCTTGTAGCACCCTATGTTCTGAACCGTATATCAGGGACGGCAAGCCAGTAACCTGTGAGCTGCGTCCGCGGTCTCTAGTGACAAGGAATGGGGTCGAGGCCAAACTGTGAACAGCCCTTTTTTACAGCATGTCTTTCCTGGCGGGATCGGGGATATGAAGGGATAAGGGTGCAAAACATACAGCATAACATCTTTTCAAAGAAGGTTAAGAACACTAATCTGTAAATGGCCTATCGGGAAACGGATTTCTTACCCGAACCGCGGTGAACATGAATTTTTTTTAATTTACAATCCTGTTTAGTGTCACAAAGGTGGATACTAGGAATGCTATAAATTCCAAGGTGTTTGAAATGAACTACTGCGAAACTTTAAAGAATGTCTTGGTCTCTGACAGCAAGGGAGATTTAAAAGACTCCTGCACGTATTGGCATACATCTGGTATTCAAAGCCAGACTACATGAGACCAGTCAAAGTTTGGCTGGGTGGACAGTGCTCAGAGGCTTGTGGCAGAATCTACTGTTGCCACAAAACAGGTAGTTACCAGATGCCGTTTTATTGGGATTGGGTGGGCACATGAAGACCTGACCGAACTGCGAAGGAGGAGTCTGTGTAGTCAAACAGTGGGAATGATCAATTTGATGCCCAAGTCATTACAGAAGAGGGTGATGAACCCCAGGACAGACTAAGTAATAACAATGTAATTACATCTCCAATAAGGGGGCACATAGAAGGAACATGAGACTTTTGCCACAGCAAATGGGTAATGTTACAATTCATAACAGTATTTTATTATAGAAGACCAGCTCAACATTGTTTTCAAAATCAGATATACATAAAAATATAGAGGTTACTGGAGAAAATAAGTATAGGCACATTTTTTTCTGTTAAGTTACAGTGAATTTTTCCACACGCTAAAATGTATAAACAAGGTTTGTTCAAACCTCGATTTTCCCCAAAGTACATATGATATGTAAAAACATGGGTGGTTTTCAAGAGACATTACAAAGCAGTTCAGAAAAATGTGTGCAGTTAATGTAATAGGTAAGTCCCTGAGCATACATATTGCACTGCAATGTGTTTATTCATACAACTTTAAGCAGGCAGGTGTCTACTCTAGCCAGCAAACATCTTAAACAGCAAATCAGTCTTCTGAAACCACTGGGACAAGCAGACTCGTTTCTTATAGGGAGTAGAGATGTGTGCTGTCACCTAGCAGCTTCTGCACAGAGAGCCCGTCTTGTTTGCATAGAAAAGCCCACCAGCTGCGACTCCTCCGCTAAGGCAGAGGAGCATCACCCACTGCTCTCAGAGCAGTGGAAAAAGGAAAAATAAAATTATAACGTTATTATCACTTTATTTTTAGTACGGGCTCTGGGGCCAGGTTAGGGCAGGTCTGGGGGTCACAGGGAGGAGGAGTGGTTGGTGTACCTTAAGTGCGCGTGACAGTTTGGCCGGTCGTCTTGGTTAAGCCAGTCATGCGCACTTAGCATTTCTTTTCCTGGCTGTGTTGTACATTCAGGTGGAGAACAGTTCCAAGGTTCCAAGGCACTGTCTGAGCAGCTAAACAGGCCGCTCAGACCAATCCCAATGCTGCTGTAATGCTGGTGACAGCAGCGTCGTGATTGGCTTAGGGGAGCCTGTGTGCTGCCGGGAGCCAGCAAGAGAAGAGGATGGAAGGGAATCTGCGGCCATAATCAGGTGAGTGGCATTTTTTTATTTTTGTTATCCTGCTCCCCCACTCCCATTCCATAGCAGCCGCCACTGCGCCCAACACACGGGAAACCAGCACACATTCACAGATGAAAAGAAAAGGGTTAATTTTCATAGAGCAGTCTCATACAAAGGGAACACTTATTCTTGTTCTCACAGCACAGTTTCATACACAGAACCAATGGTTCTCTCTTGCAGAGCAGCCTTGTGCACAGGCAACCAAGAGTCTCGTTCTTACATTACAGCTTCAAACACAGAACTAAGGGTTCGTTCCCACAAAGCATCATCCTACACGGGGAACCAAAAGGAAAGCAGTTATTTTGTTACCTTGGAGCTGCCTCACTTAGGGAATCAAAGATCTCGTCTTCGCAGGTTTATATAAGGGCACATGAGTCTTGTTCTCACAGACCAGTTTCACGCAAAGGTGAGAAAGATTTACTTTCTCAAAGAAAAGCCTCACAAAAAGGCAGGAGCATCTTGCAATCAACAAACATTGTCACAAGAGAATATAGGGTTTAATTTTCAGCGCTACTGCAATGGAATGGAGCACCACTCATTAGCCATATCACAACATTAGTGTTTTTACTTGCAACATCATGTTGAAATAGGCGTTCAAAGAGTGTGGATAGGGCAGGGGCTACTTTAGAGCATGCAGTGAGGTCCGGTAGTACTTCACTTCTTCGTCAATGTTCATATGGGGACAGCTTAGATCACCAGTCCGATAGAACAAAAATTATGCAATGATATTTTGAAGAACCCTAAGATGGACACCTCTCGTTACATGGCTGTGGCCTTGTCTATCTGGGTGTGCACACAGTATATGTGCCCTAGCCATGTCTGTACGAAGTGCAGATTACAGTGATGCTGTCAGTTACACGTTATATGGCACAGAGCTGAATCTACAATTTTAAAGGCACTTGTTGAGAAGGTGAGGATTCATCAGGGCCCCAGGAATAAAACTACTTAGTTGTGTAATCTACATACATGAGAATGAAATGGAGCTCCAACTAACACTCTTCCCCCCCCCCTCTCTTCCTACTGACAATGTCCTTCATCCTCCTTTATTTAATGTCATACCCTCATGGTGTCAAATGAGAAATCTGACAGTCCCATCAGCAGATAACTGGTGAAAACTGACAATGTATTTGTGTGAATTTCCATTGCCTGTACAGAAGCTGCAGGCTCACTGAAAATGAAGCCTTGTGGTGTAGTAGGAATATCCCAATCAGTATTTGTTGATGCCAAAAACACGCACCCCATGGAACTGGGGGAGTTTGGGTAGGACGACACTGAGTAGCGAGACTGTGTTCACCAGGAAGTGTACTGCATCATATTTGGTGTAGAAGCTGGTGAGGATGTACCTGTGAAACAGAAAAAGGAAGATGGGAAAGAAAAAATTAAGAATACTGCATATTGTTAGCTATCCAAGGATTTTACACAAATTCTAGTCATGCTTAGAACATAAAAGCTTCAGTGTCCAAAACGGAGTGGGACCTGGAGGTGGCATCAACTTTCGGAAGTCGGGACAAATCTGATGTATTTTTCAGGATGGGGAGCGTCAAACAAAGACCAATTTAGGTCACTGCATTAGACAATGAATTGTGTGATCTGTAAGCTACACATGTCCAATCTATGCTATGTGAAAAACAGATTAGACTAAAAGAATGTGGGACATTGGATCAGAACTCACAAGATGATGGGAGAGATGGTCAGGAACTTGCGAGAAGAGGTGAACTGGACACCATAGTCTATTTGTTCCCAATGCGTCAGAAGACGAGCCTTTCCCTGGTCTGGCGTTTCAAACGGCGTGCCTTTCACTGTGTGCAAGAACAAGTACATCACCTAGGGAGAAAGCAGAGGAGGAAAATGAAAGATTGTTGATAAGTGTAACTAAGCCACACAAACTTCTGAGACATACAGCCCTTCTGAAGAAAACCAAAGACTCTGATCTTCTGCATTGCAAAGATCATCTTTTCAACATCTGTAGGAGGTGCTCTCTGTATCAGCCAAGAATAAGCAGGCGCATCAACTCACTCCTTCCTTGGAAGTGAATAGCAAGGGGTGCAGATTTGAAAGAACCAGTTGGAGCAGAATGTAATAAAGGAATTCTCTATACACCAGAGAGGAAATCTGAAAATCTGTCTCATGCTATAATTCTTTTTTGTGCCCACTTACTCAATGTAACCAAATGCTGACCTGCTTCTCAGGGGTAAGTCACAGCAATAAAAGTAAAAATGTTTTGTGGCAGTTTGTCTGAGAGTGATGCGCTGATGCATGTTTATCCAGCAGCTGTCCGCTATGTTAAAGGATCCTTGGCAGTGTGAGATTGCACAGTGGGTATGATGCTGTGTGAGAATTGAAAGGGGAGTGTGCATCATGCACAACTTTAGAAATGTAGCCTTCAGATGTGGAAAATAGATGCCCTTCTTAATGCGTGTTACATGCCTCTTTAATTACTAACCATGTTATGGATTACATTGGTGAGGGTCCAAACCAATGGGACGCTGAAAAAGGGAATGCTCAGCAGGATGACATGCAACAGGACCACTAGGATGATGTACGCCACCCATATCCCGCGGCTGTTCAGCACCCGTGTGTTGGGGTTCACCTCGCTGTGCGCGACCCCCACATTCATCCTGAAACAGAAACCAAGAAATAGACATGGTTAAAATAGGAAGTTGATTTTTACCGTATAAAATCAAGTAAGGAATTATACATTTTAGTTATAGAAAAACGGGTTCGCTGAACGCTCTTGACTTTGGATATTTACTCAAGGCATTCCAGGCAAAAAAGCATGCCCTGTGATATTCATAATTTTAACGTATTTCCTAGTGTTAAAACAGCAAGCATTTATATCCCATTTGCACTACAAACACATGCTGCTTTCTCTTCTGGTGTATGTCGATAGGCCCACACCCTAGAGCCAATACTGCCAATGTTGGATAAGGTATGAATTTTTTGGCATTGCAAGAGGAGGGGGAAGCTGAATAAATGCCAGTACAATACAATGGAGGGTAGACCGAAGAGCCAAACATTCGAAGGCTCAGAGTGGTCAGCTTTATTTAATGCTCTGCTTCATTCTGAAGGCAGTGAGCTTCTCCAGCTCAGAAAAGCTCTGGCGGGGCACTGGAGCCCAGAGAGATCAAATTCTTTGCCGAGCATGATGAGCGTGGAAGATGCAAAATATCTAAGCTATCCACAGACCAGATTGAAGCTCAAGCAGTTTCTCCTCTGGTATATTCTCACAAGTTGCTTTTCGTCCCTCCACTTAAACGTACTCTATTGAGAGTTTCTCCTATGTGGCTTTGAAATTTGTCAACCATTTAATTTTAAGGCAGGCTGGTACCAAGCAATTTTTAAATCTGTGATGGTCCTTAAGGATAGGCACATTTTTAAAGTATTCTTGTAGACTGTGTTGGATATATGCATTAATATATATGGGAAGAGCTTGGTTTGGCATGTATTTTTATTTACAAAAAACGTGGTTTTGGCTAAAGGCATTTTGAAACTACACAAATCTTAAAAATTGTCCATGTATCAAAGAGAAATTATGCAGGCGCTCCTAAGCAACGTTACTATGCGATTCTGTTCCTTAGCTCAGGTGCTCCAGTACAGACATGAGAGAATAGTCTATCACTTTGTTTTTAACAGAGCAGTGGTAGGTAAAGTTTTAACTTGTTCCAGCACTTTTAACTCATGCGGTTTTCTTGCATATGTACCAATGTGGAGACCAAATCCATGAATGTCCTTTTTATTTCTATTCCACAAATATGGTTATACAAGCAAAATCGTTGAAACTCAATTGGTCTCCTTTTCAAAAGCAAGAGACTGGTTAATATCTCTGCTTAAATGTTGAAGGCAGCGCCTAAAGATTAGTTTAACCCCTTCGATGCTCATGAGGGAACGGTTCCGTCATGAGCATCGGTTGAGCAGTGCTCATGACGGAACCGTTCCGTCATGACCTCGCCCGTTTCCATTAGGGGTCAGCACCCGGCGGTAAATCGTACCGCACCGATGTGGTTAAGAAAACAGAACTGAGACTGGCTTAATTTAGAAGCTGCATTGGGAATAAATGTGTGCTTGTTGTGGGATCTCATTGCCGACTGCAGTGGGACAAGAGTGAGATCCCGCCCCATCTTCATTAGTGAGGATGATGGGACAGTTTTACTAGCGAATTATATGCGGACAATCCTGGTGTCGAATTCTGTGTTGAAGATCTACCCACTGACTCTGAGATGATGCAAATTAGCTATGGTACACCCTCTATGAGTGAGATTGAGTCTTCAATTAGGGCAATGAGGGCTTCTGGTGCAATGGACCCGAAGTCTTAAAATCGGTCATAAAAAGGAAAATAAAACTGTCGGCTCAGGCTTTGATTCCTGTCTTCGATTACTGTTATAACCACAGAAGTATTATTGTTCCTCTATTTAAGTAGGGTGATCGTAATGTACCCATTATTGACAACCTGCAATACTAGACGCAGTGGGCAAAGTTTTTACTAGATGTCTGTTAGGAGCATCTTAATTCCTGGGTTGAGGAGAACACAATTATTCCACTAGAACAATCAGATTTCAGGAAAAAAGCACAGCACTTTAAATAACATCACAGCTTTGCAACACATTATGGTCTTGAGGAAGTGCCCTGTCTATGCTACCTTTATAGATTTTTCCACAACGTTTGATAAGGTCGATCATCCAACCCTGTGGGGAAAAAAACTAGATAGATAATCTTGGGATGCGTAGTATTCTATTGCACTTGAATATTGCTCTCCACTCTTCAACCTGGTGCCAAATACTGTTAGGTGAGGATCTGGGGCTGTCTACAGTTATCCCTAAAAAATATGTTCCGAAGCAAGGGTGTCTGTTTGCCCTTCTGCTACTCTTCCTCTATAGATCACATTTCTCCAGTTTTTTATCTTAAAGCTTAGGTTTCCCTTCCAGTATCAGGGGGTGTCTAGTGATCTGCCTACTTTATGCGGACAACATTGTGACACTGGACTTAACCCCTAAAGGTTTAGACCGTTAACTAGGTGCCCTACAACAGCACCCCGGAGCACATTTTTGGAAAATTAACTCCACAAAAAGCAAGGTGTTGTGCTTTCAGGGAAACGGAATGCGCTCCTACTCAAATTGGAAATAGTTCATTCCCGCAACTTTTTAGGTAAAATAATGTCCAGTACACTAAATGACTCAGAAACACATATGCAATAGTTTGTGTAAAGCCCATGCAGAGGCTAGGGGGCTCTGTTCTTTCTATCAAGCGGTGAGACAAGGACACTCTTCCCATCTTCTGTCAGTGTAATGGGCCAAAATTCCGCCTAGTCTTTTCTACGCCATCGCACTAATTGATGAGACAAAGTGGAGTTTTTTTTTAGATAAATCTTAAGGGGAAATACTAAGGAGATTGCTATTTCTCAATATGTGAGCCCTCAACTGCTGCATTAAGATTAGAACATGGTCGGGGGCGTGGCTTGGACGCCGGAGAAAATGGCGGCGTAGTTCTGTCCTCCTCCGAGCGGCTGGAACGAATATGCTGTGGGAAGCTGCAATCCGCCTCCAATCCTGACTAAAACCGAAGGAAGCTGCACTCCGTGGCGGAGCCCGAGCACGGACACAACCACGTGGTCCCCCGGTCTCCCGGAGAGTCGGCCACGCTGCACACTACGAGCTGTTAAGGCTCTCCCTGGGCAGTGCAGGACCATGAACCCACATGGCATCAAACGCAGTGAGTAAGAAACGAGGCTGACAGTGTGGCGGCTGAATGCGCGCTAGTGTAGAATACCGCACTGACGACTCGTAATGGCGGCCACCCGGAGAGCCTGTCTCCGTGACTCGATCACCCTGCACCAAGACTGCGATACTGCAGATGACTGCATATGCCTCTGAGAAAACCGATGTGGTATAAAAAGATCAGACCAAACGTTCAGATACAGCTTTTCTGAAATAACGCTGCAAGCAGGATCTTTAACACTACATGAATGTTTGAAATGGCTGTTTAAAATGGCGGTCCCTTGCTAAGCTAACATCGTGTTTGTGCAACCCTGCGCCGGAATACCATGATGTGTGCTGTGGCCTCTGGTGTGCTATGAGGAACTGTAAGTAGGTTACTAGAACAAATCAACCACGCTCTTTGGAAATAATGCTGCAAGCACATATAAAAACAACCATTGCAACCATCCACAGAGCCTAGATTGAATTTCTGTCGCAGCTGTTATCAAGACACTGAATAGTTCTGCGGAAACTCTAAGAAGCTGGTGGCATGTATGTGGACTGAGTCTGTGACACTGTGTTGAACCTCTGCAGCAACTATTGCCAGTGATATTTACAAGAGTACAAATGACATTTAATGATTTAAATGATATTTACAAGGAGCAACACGAACATTTTGCAACCGACGGCTCCTGCTGATGAATGTGCACCTATGATCTCTCTTCAGTAAAAATCGTCTTTCACTATTCACGACTCAACGCAATTCACGACGCAACGCAACGCAGTTCAGTATCAGCGCCGTGAGTTGGTGGGAATCAGAACAAAACAGCATCAGGTCAAATCGCTAGGCACAACTACAACTAAAAGATGGGGGACAAAGAAAACGGTGTAACTTCTAAACGCCTGAAATCTAACCCACCGACGCCAGTCAAAGGAAATAAAGAAATGACGGATGCCATGGCAACAATTTTGAGCAGGTTAGGGACTTGGCCAAATCCACCAAGGAAGAGGTTGTAGCTATCCGCCAGGATATCAAAGACATCAACTCAAGAATTACGGAGTCCGAGACCAGGATAAGCAAACTGGAAGACTTTGAGAATAAAACGTGTGGAGCTATCAAGAAACTCTCCTTATGCTCAGACCACCTTGTGAAAAAAGTTGCGGAATTGGAAGATAGAAACAGAAGGGGGAACCTAAGAATTTTTGGCATGCCGGAAAAAGCAGAGGAATCACATGACTCATGCATACCCTTCCTCGAGGAGTGGTTCACGCAGGCCACAAATCTAACCTTCACTCAGCCACTGGAGTTTGATAGAACACATAGGGTACCAGGACGAATTTCTAAGGATCAGAAGGGCCCAAGAGCGATCGTG